>NC_133329.1:318962237-319077425 GCF_042186555.1 Aquarana catesbeiana
GCTGAGACAACTGGAAGAGAGTGTCTTGGGGACCAGAGGGGACCGTGAGTCTTGGAGGAGTATGGAAGCCTGGCGTGTCAGGAGAGCCCCTTCCTAAAGGCCAGGAGTGGGCCTGTGCAGCAAGGAACTGCGCCCAAGGCTGAGTGAGCCTTAAGAGCCAGGTGGATTGGCATTTTTCAGTTGTTTTTAGGAGAAAAACCCCTATGTGGGAAACCAAACGTGTGTGTGAACTTTCATCTTTTTGTTACTTTCAATAAAAGTGGGCTACCACGCCCTTAAACCTTAGTTCCTGTTGGCTGTGAACTCCCTTAAAACGCATCTATCACTGAGCTAGACATCCCCCAATGTCACAATATATATATTAGACTGAGTGTGTGTGTGTGTGTGTGTGTGTGTATGTGTGTGTATGTATGTATGTATGTAGATAGATAGATAGATAGATAGATATCAAATACACCACCACTAACTGAATAACCTGCCTGCTTAATCTAAATCAAGCTATCTCTCTGTCCACGCCAGCAACACTACACAGGGGCGTCGTGTAAGCAGTCTTATATAGTGTGGGCCATGGATTCTCTTAGCAGAGCACGCTGTGATTGGACAAAGCATGCAGGTCAGGTGCTTGCTTTGGCCAATCATCATACAGAAATGCACCGCTGTCTCGCAGTGCATTATGGGGTGTTCCGTGGAGCTTGAATTTTCTGCTAACACCCCATAATGTTCGCTGTTCGGCGAACAGTCAAACACCCTGAACTTATGTTCAACCCGAACATTGAGCTCATCCCTAGTCATTAGTACAGTGACAGTGTATAATATTAGATAATTTATTGGCCCCATAAAGAACGAGGAAGGACATCTGGTTACAAAGGATGGGGAGATGGCAAAGGTATTGAATTTATTCTTCTCCTCAGTCTTCACGAGGCAATCGGGGGGGCTTCAGTAACCAAAACTGCAGTGTTTATCCTTATAACACATCACAGGAAGCACCTCCATGGTTAACAGAGGACAGAATTAAAATTAGACTTGGGAAACTTAACATTAATAAATCACCGGGACCAGATGGCTTGCATCCGAGGGTACTTCGGGAACTCAGTCAAGTAATTGTCAGACCATTGTTCCTAATTTTTACTGACTGGAATGGTACCAGGTGATTGGAGAAAAGCCAGTGTAGCACTAATATTTAAAAAGGTCACAAAATACATTCCTGGGAATTACAGAAAAGCTAGCCTAACATCAATAATATGCAAATGCTTTGGAGGGGATGATAAGGGACTATATACAAGATTTTAGTAACGAGAACGGTATTATTAGCAGTAATCAGCATGGATTCATGAAGAATCGTTCTTGCCAAACCAATCTATTAACCTTCTATGAGGAGGTGAGTTGCCATCTAGATAAAGGAAGGCCCGTAGACGTGGTGTATCTGGATTTTGCAAAAGCATTTGGCACAGTTCCCCATAAACGTTTACTGTACAAAATAAGGTCAGTTGGCATGGACCAGAGGAGGAGTACGTGGATTGAAAACTGGCAACAAGGGCGAGTTCAGAGGGTGGTAATAAATGGGAAGCAGGGGCGGACTGGCCATTGAGCCACTTGGGCACTGCCCGAGGGCCCTGGGCCACTAGGGGGCCCCATCAGGGTTGCCAGCCTCAGTAAAACCAGGGACAGTATGTATAAATCTGTGTTTTTTTTTACATCTGTCTGTGTATACTGTGTGTACATGTATGTGTATACTGTGTGATTGTATACTGTGTGGCCCCATAATCTCTGATTGCCTGGGGGCCCCATAATCTCCTATTGCCCAGGGGCCCCATGAGTTATCAGTCCGCCCCTGATGGGGAGTACTCAGAATGGTCAGAGATGGGTAGTGGGGTCCCCCAGGGTTCTGTGCTGGGACCAATCCTATTTATTTTGTTCATAAATGACCTGGAGGATGGGATAAACAGTTCAATCTCTGTATTTGCGGACAATACTAAGCTAAGCAGGGCAATGACTTCTCTGCAGGATGTGGAAACCTTGCAAAAAGATTTGAAGAAATTAATGGGGTGGGCAACTACATGGCAAAAGAGGTTCAATGTAGAAAAAATGTAAAATAATGCATTTGGGTGGCAAAAATATAAATGCAATCTATATACTGGGGGGGGGGGGAACCTATGGGGGAATCTAAGATGGAAAAGGACCTGGGGGTCCTAGTAGATGATAGGCTCAGCAATGGCATGCAATGCAAAGCTGCTGCTAACAAAGCAAACAGAATATTGGCATGCATTAAAAAGGGGATTAACTCCAGAGATAAAACGATAATTCTCCCGCTCTACAAGACTCTGGTCCGGCCGCACCTAGAGTATGCTGTCCAGTTCTGGGCTCCAGTTCTCAGGAGGGATGTACTGGAAATGGAGCGAGTACAAAGAAGGGCAACTAAGCTAATAAAGGGTCTGGAGGAAGTTAGTTAAGAGGAAAGGTTGCGAGCACTGAACTTATTCTCTCTGGAGAAGAGACGCTTGAGAGGGGATATGATTTCAATTAATAAATACCGTACTGGTGACCCCACAATAGGGATAAAACTTTTTCGCGGAAGGGAGTTTAACAAGACCCGTGGCCAATCATTAAATATAGAAGAAAAGAGGTTTAGCCTTAAACTACGTAGAGGGTTCTTTACTGTAAGAGCGGCAAGGATGCGGAATTCCCTTCCACAGGCGGTGGTGTCAGCGGGGAGCATCGATAGTTTAAAAGAACTATTAGATAAGCACCTGAACAACCGCAACATACAGGGATATACAATGCAATACTGACACATAATCACACACATACAGTAGGTTGGACTTGATGGACGTGTGTCTTTTTTCAACCTCACCTACTATATAACTATGTATTATCACTGTATTAGTGTCACTGGTAATTTCAGTGACAGTTAGTCAGTTCCCACCCAATGTCAGTTAGTGTCAGAGTTCCCGCTACACTACACAGTCCCACTATAAGTCGCTGATCGCCTCCATTACTAGTATAATAAAAATAAAAAACAATTACTGTATATATATATATACCATAGTTTGTAGACACTATAACTGTCATGCAAACCAATAAATATACACTTATTGTTTTTTTTGTTTTTACCAAAGACATGTAGCAGCATACACTTTGGCCTAAATATATGAAGAAATTTGATCTTTTTTATTTTAATGGATATGTTTTATAGCAGAAAGTGAAAAATATTGTTTTTGTTTCAAAATATTCAGTCTTTCTACATTTATTTAATAATAAATAAAAAACCCCAAGGGTGATCAAAGACCAACAAAAGAAAGCTCTATTTGTGTGAAATATATGATATAAATTTCGTTTGGGTACAGTGTTGCATGACAGTGCAATTACCAGTTAAAGTAATGCAGTGCTAAATAGCAAAAAATGGTCTTGTCACAAAGGGGATAAAACCTTCTAGAGCTCAAGTGGTTAACACTGATTTTCTCCTGTCAGGAGAAGCAGCATTTACAGTAAGCCAGTGTACAGTACATGAGGCCTAATCAGTGAATTGCTAATACTTTCAAGGAATCAATGCAACTACTGACAAGTCCATTCAGCTGACTTGATCTGATTTCTAGGTAATTTTCTAGAGACTGGTTCCAGCGAGCCCCTTTTTTTGGAAAAGGTCAGGGACTTTTTTTGCCTGCAGAAGGTTGTGTTTTGGTTCCATAGACTTCAAAGGAAAATCAGCAGAAATGCATCAAAAACGCAGTGCTTGCATTTTTGATGCGTTTGCACTGCATTTTTACTGGCTTTTCTCCAATCACCTGGTACCATTCCAGTCAGAAAAAAATGCTAAAAAAATTTCATTTGGGTACAGTGTTGCATGACCGCGCAATTGTCATTCAAAGTGCGACAGCGCTGAAAACTGAAAATTGTCTTGGGCAGGAAGGGGGTGAAAATGCCCGGTATTGAAGTGGTTAATGTTTATGTCTCTGCCTCCCTTGACTGCACATCCCTGGACTACACTCACAGTGTAGAATGAGGAAGTAAAAATTCTATCACGATGTAAGAATTCTAAAGTACATTGAAAGGAAAACTTATGTAGGGAGATTTGTTTCATCTCTGTGTATCATCTGAGGCTGTTCACATCACTGGGGATATATATGTGAGGGTTTACATCCACCTTAAAATATACTGCATTCCATCTCTACCCCACAGATGGTGTAATCAAGAGAAATGTTAATTTGTACGTTTATACTGACATCTGACTATGTTAAAGGCTGATCTTTACTTTTGTTTTACAATATACATAAAATCTGTATGTGGTTTCGGTTTTGTGTACATCAAACTGTAACATGCATTTTTGAAAAATAAAGGAATTAAAAAAAAAATATATACTGCATTCTCGCCACTAGATGGAGCTGACATTAATAGGACATCATAGTATTGTAGAAAATATGGGGAAAATGTCTGTAGCCTGAATAAATGCTTGTGACATCCAATGAATGTTAAATAAATGGACCCCTTTCACACAAGCGGACCGATCGTTTCAGTTTTTCGGGTAGACCCGATCAGACCCTCTAATCTCCTGTGTCTGTGTCTGCTCTGCATAAGTTGAGCAGACACGGACCAGCCATCCACCTGCACTGTGTGGAAGGGGCCTAAGTGTTTCCGTTGTTTTGTTGATCTGCTCTGCATACATACAACCACAGTTCAACTACCAGGAATAAGTAACATATTTTACACATCAAGAAGATTTAATTTAATTAAAAAAGACTTGTACTTTTGTAAATAATAAACAGGACAACCATGAACATTTGAGCTGTCTTTTAAATCAGGAAATGCAATACAATCATTCAGATCATATCAATTTCTTATAATGTATTTACTGCAGCTTACCAACCCTTTTTTTTTTACTTTTCTCCTTCTATTTTTATCCGGTGGTCTGGCCAGTATTAAAGTGCCCCTTTTGGGATAAAAGTTTTACATAAATAAATAAAAGCTGACCATTTCAAGTGCCTCTGTCAGTGGTAAATGTTTTGCCTTACCCTCTAACTGCTACATCTGCAGGACAGCATGTTCTGCTGAAAAACAACAGACTTGCTGGCTGGATCACCAGATGAAAATACAAGAACGTCTAAAAAAAGAAAGCTAATGTAGTCATCACATCTAAGAATGATTAAGCTGCAATATAATAAATGCTTGCTTTTGGTTTTGTTACTGCTTTAACAAGAATATCAAATAATACTATATATTTGTGACCAGTGTTAAACACCAATGTGTCAATGATAATAGCCTCTAAATTGTTTTGCTTGGGTATGAGAAAAATTATGTATAGCTACCATTTCTTTCATTTTGATCTCAAGACCATCAGTGTGTTCAAAACATTTCATAACCTTTTGTCATATTAAGTAGCTCCCAACGTCCCTGATTTCGAGGGATTGCCCCTCATTCAGAACAAAGTCCCTCTTTCCTTTTCATTTGTTCGGTCTTATCTATATAGCTGCATATAAACTGTGCTACATACAGTGCCTTGAAAAAGTATTCATACCTCTTGAAATGTTCCAACCAAAAATGTAAATTTATTTTTTGAGATTTTAAGTGATAGACCAGTGGTCTCCAAACTGCGGCCCGGGGGGCAGGATGTGGCCCTTTACTTGCCTTTATCTGGCCCTTGAAGCACTATTCCACTAACTTACACCAATGATAAGGCACAATTCCCACTACTGACACCATCAATGGGGCACTATTCCTCCTATTGAAACCAATGATGGAGCACTGGTGTCGGGGCTCTTTCAACTCCCACTGACCACAGTCTGGCCCCCCAAAAGCCTGAAGAACAGTATACCAGCCCCTTGCTTAGAAAGTTTGGAGACCCCTGTGATAGACCAACACAAAGTGGCACATAATTGTGAAGTGGAAGGAAAATGAAAAGTGATTTTCAAAATGTTTTACAAATAAATATGTGAAAAGTGTGATGTACATTTGTATTCAGCCCCCCAAGTCAATACTTTGTAGACCACCTGTCACTGCAATTACAGCTCATAGTCTTTTTGGGGATGTCTCTACCAGCTTTGCACATCTAGAGAGTGACATTTTTGCCAAATCATCTTTGCAAAATAGCTCAAGCTCTGTCAGATTGGATGGACAAAGTTCACTCTGCTGAAAAAAGTAGGACAGATTGCATTTTTACACAGTGCCTTGCAACGTGCTACACCGCACAGCAATGCGCTGCAGTGCATGGAGCTAAATGAAATGTCATTTTGTGACATTTCAATAAATGCAAATGTAAACAACTCAATTCATTTTAACAACGCACACCAGCAGAGTATGAATGGGTCCTAAGTGCATTGCAAAAGTGTTTGATACTAATAAATATTAAAACAAATGCCATATTTTTCATTTCTTTCCCATATGACCTTTCTCTGCAAATTAATTATTTTATTCCAAGCTGTATAGATTATTAAAGGAAAGCTGTAGCATGCATGGTGAGATATCGATGTAATATGTAGAATAGAGTCAGTGCAGAATTCATCTTTATTTTTTAAATGCATATCGGCACTGTAATACGCAGCGGATATCATTGGTTTTGGTGTGTTTCACACTTATATAGATAACAGCCTGCATTGAAGCTGCTTGGATTTAGGCCCCATCAATGCTTGAGCAACTACATGCAAGTGGCCACAGTTAAATGCAGGAGCTGTCAAGCTGGATCTTCTGGGGTCCCATGCCGGTACTCTCTGCTCTTTCTTTTCTCCATGTGCCCCCATATGAAGTTGATTGCTATGGGGGCACTGGTGCAGGCACGTTCCCGAGCTTGGCTGTGTGCTTCCATAGGCACACAAAGCACGCCTTGCCCCACAACCTTCTCACTCCCCACGGGATTTGATTGACAGCACCAGGAGCTAATGGCTCCTGCTTCCATCAGAGCCTCCTATGACTGCAGGAATAGGGGAGAAGAGCTACTGCAGACAGGACAGTGCTGGATCGAGAGGAGACTTGGGTAAGTGGGGGGGGGGGGGGGGGCTGGGAGAAGGTACTAATAAAAGTTTTTTTTTTTAATTATAATCCAGTGAATGCATTACATTACTTTTGCACAATAATAGTCAGGGAAATTCAAGTGTCACTACACCCACATCATAAAAAACTATCAATAAATGGTGTATTACTTGCTGTACATACTCACTCAGTCACTATGAAGTTTGTTCTCTGTATTCTGCAAAAAACCTGGTTGAGCCTGCTGTTGTTTATCTCCTTTTTCTGTCCATGCCCCCAATTCAGCTAGGGATTTTGCAGAGCAATGTTGGCAACTCTGCACATGCTCAGTTTTCAGTGTGTTTCTATTCTGAGCATTTCCTCCCTATCACATCTGAGCAGCCCATGTGACTACAGAGTTCACCCACACCATGTTATTGCCAGAAAATAATAAAGATTTGACTTCAAATATATATTTGTATGATAATTTAAAACAGTTTATTGATATTCATTTTTACTCTGTATTCCAAAGGCTGTTTTTTATTTTGAATATGTGACCAGCAGCAGAGGACTAGAGGCTCCTCCTGCTTATGTTTCCCTGCAGACAGGCTGGAAAAGAGCTGGGTCATGTGACAGCTGTATATCCATTATAGGAAAATGGTACTTGGATGGGTTTTTCTTAATAAAATAATGACAGTGCCATCATCCACATACAGAAATAGAAAGGACAATGTAAATTAAACAGTGTGTGTTTAGAATCACTTTAAATATAACATGGTACTGACTGCTGCAAGTTACATAAAGTATGCATGCCTTTTTGGAGTATGTATGTTCAGATAAATAAAACACTGCATTTTAATTGACACCTGGAATTCAACTCTTTCTATAAGAAGTACAACAACGGATAACAAGTAGGAGACGAAAAACACAGTTTTGTCAGTCTGTCTTTTCATGAATATCTGTCTGTCTTCTTATACTGTCTTGATACTTGTGGAGCTGTTCCATAAATCCAGGATTGGGGCAAGCTGCGGGCCTGGCATTTTTCACAATTGAAAAGGCTCTGGCAAAATTCAGTTTATCATGATACATCAAATAACCAATAATTATTGCTGGAGCGCGAGACACGCCTGCATTACAGTGGACAAGCACCACTCCATCCTGCCAAAATAAAAGTAAAGAGTTATTTAACATTGCATGTACAAATGTTTCCTTTAACATACCAAAAACTCCTTAACCACTTCATCTGTCACACCTGTTTACCCCCTATGGACTGGAGCAATTTTTAAATTTCTGCTATAGACCTGTTTATTCGGCAATAACTTTGTCATTACTAAATATTACAAGGTAATACTGTACATATATTGTTTTTTAAGGACATATATGGCTTTCTTTTCACGATATTGTCTTGCAACAATGATTTTTTCACCCAATCCTTAGACAATAAAATGCAACAAACCTAAACAAAACACACTTTTTTTTTTTTTTAGCAGTGTTAGTTTAAAAACAAAATAGTGTTATTGCAATAAAATGTGTCTATTTTATTCTGTAATTTGTCCTGTTTAAAATCACTTTAAAATTATGATTCTGGTACAAAGCGTTGCAAAGTTATTTACAAATGAACTAAAGTGTTTTTTATTATATGGTATAAATATATGTTAACAACTTCAGCCCCGGATTTACCCCCTTAATGACCAGGCCATTTTTTGCGATACGGCACTGTGTCACTTTAACTGAGAATTGCGTGGTCGTGCAACGCTGTACCATAACAAAATAGATGTAATTTTTTCCCACAAAAAGAGCTTTCTTTTGGTGGTATTTGATCACCTCTGCTGTTTTTATTTTTTGTGCTATAAACAAAATAAGAGTGACAATTTTGAAAAAAAAAAAAACTATATTTTTTACTATAATAAATATCCAAAAAAAGTAAAAAAAAAAAAAAAATGTCTTCATCAGTTTAGGCCAAAATTTATTCTTCTACACATTTTTTGTAAAAAAAAATTTAAATTAGCATATATTGATTGGTTTGCGCAAAAGTTATAGCGTCTACAAAATAGGGGATAGATTTATGGCATTTTTATTATTATATTTTTTTACTAGTAATGGCAGTGATCAGCAATTTTTAGCGGGACATTGCAGCGGACAGATTGGACACTTTTGACACTTTCTTGGGACCAGTGAAATTTTACACAGCGATCAGGGCTATAAAAATGCACTAATTACTGTATAAATGACACTGGCAGGGAAGGGGTTAACACTAGGGGGCGATCAAAGGGTTAAGTGTTCCCTATGGAGGTGTTTCTAACTGTGGGGGGAGTGTACTGACAGGGAGCACAGAGAGATCGCTGTTCCTAATCACTAGGGGAGAGAGAGAGAGAGAGAGAGAGAGAATAAATTAGGAAAAAAAATAGTTGAAGATAGGAGACTAAGGAGTTAATTAGGGCTGATTAGAGTAAACTAAAGGTTAATAGGGGGTTAAAATAGAAACATTTTATTACAAAAAAAATGTGTTGTTAGGTTGCTTTAACTGACGTCATCTGCAGATCTACCAAGTAGTTCATCCCTTTGTTTGGCAGATGAATGAACAGAAAGATACAAATGTAACAAAATGTGGTCTGGAGCAACTTCTTTTCTGAGTATACTATAATGCAGGCTTTGATTAATCACAGACGATTAGGGTATACTGGTGGGGTCCCAGAAGCAGAGCAGAAAGACTGGATGTGCTACACACACCCTGTGTACAATGATGAAGCTTTTTTGAACGTGTGAAATCAGCATTTGGCAAACCTGTAGGGTTTTAATGCAACTTTTAGGCAATCCCTGAAAACTTCTCTTCAGAGAAGCCTATCCTGCCCTCACCTAACAACTGTACTTTTTTTTTGTTTCCATCAGCTGTCAAGTGCTGCCGCTGCCGGTAACGGAACCTGAAGCATTACGGCTTCATGCCGGGTCCCTACTGCGCATGCGAGAAGCCCCGCTCTTCTCTCCTACTGGCCCGGCGGCAGGGAAAGAAGGAGGGAGAAGAGCTGCTGACGTAATGGCGATGTCCACCAGTGCCTCAGCCATCTGGGACTCCCTCTCCTGATTGGCTTAGACACAGCAGCCGTGCCATTGGCTCCCGCTGCTGTCAAACTCAGTTAGCCAATCAGGAGAAAGAGGGGGCAGGGCCGGCAGATCCATGTCTAAATGGATACACAGAGCTTCAGCTCGGGTGCCCCCATAGAAAGCTGCTTGCTGTGGGGGCACTCAACAGGAGGGAGGGGCCAGAAGCTCCAGCCAGGGACCCGAGAAGAGGAGGATCTGGGCTGCCCTGTGTAAAACCACTGCACAGAAGTATAACATGTTTGTTATTTTAATAGAAAAAAATGAGACTTTACAATTCCTTTAATGCCAGAGCTTCCAGATCATGTGATTAATGTGGCTGGCTGTCACACTGGTCACATAATCAGAAACCCTTCCTACCTGGCCCCTGATGAAGTCACGTGGGTCGTGACATCAGGCGTAGGGACGGGACAGGCACTCTATGTGGATTAGTGATACGAGCTCACCGCTCGTCGGATCTCCACTCAGCACTACTGTTTTTAATGTGAGTACTTTTATTTGCTTTAATCAAACCCAGCTTTTTGCCAAACTATATCACACCATTGTGGGATCTTCATCTTGGTGACCCCGGTACACTACTTGGAGAGACGTATGTCCCCAGAGGAGACAAGCCAGGATAGGACCTAAATATTGTCGCCCCCACTACTGGTTGATGCTGTGATTCTGCCATTTAGGGGCCGCCATGCCTAAAATTGGTTAATGCGATTACCCCATTACCTGCAGGTAAGGGGCCACTGCCCACCACTGCGTGCTGTGTTGCATGAGGAAAGAAAATATCACCATTGATTTCAGTCACTTTAATCAGCCCCAAGTGGATCACTTTTTATGCACGTTTATTTGTGGACTCTATAATTAGTCCTAAGTGGATCACTTTTCATGCACGTTGATTTGTGGACTTTGCCTAATATCACATTGTTCCAGTCAAGTCGTCCCTCTTATTTTGTTCATGAGCACCAGTCACCTTTAGTTTATGCTTGTTTGCTGTGTGCCTGGCTGCACAATATATATATATATATATATATATATATATATATATATATATATATATATATATATTCCTTAGTCAGGTACTGTTATCTTCTCTATTTATGATTATTTTGCACATGGTATTGATCACATGTTGTTTTACTACGTATCTTATGCTTTATAATTAACACGTTAGTATCATAGAGTCACTACATAGATTTTGATACACTTACATTGTTATTTTACTTAGAATTTTCACATACTCACATATGTTTTCAAAAGGATTAGTGCAGCACCACACTTTCACTGATTTACCTTCCTACCTGCCCCTAACCATACAGTGTGACCGGGAACTGTTGATGACAGCACAATCAATACTGGGGACACATGATTAAGCCAAATTCGAGCACAGAACTGTGACATGGAAATGGATGTTAGCTGGTCTCCCTTTGCTCTATCCAACAACATATGCTGGCCCTGGACCCACAGTTTTACAGTAGAGCCCAGGATTGATGGGGGGGTTATCTTCCAGTGCCAATGAGAGATTGGGCAGCTTTATAGGAAATCACCAGGAAGTCGACAGCTGGCAGCAGTCCGGAGTGTGTGTAAAAACTGCCATTGCCACTAACGTAAGCCTTATGTTAGTGGCAGTGAAAGGGTTACAGACATGAGGAAATGTGCAGGCCTTGTAGAAGTGTACTGCATATGTCTCTTTTAATTATTCCTTGACATACAGTAGAGAACTACTCCAAAAATCTGTTTAAATATTGTAACAGTCAAAAGGGTCACTGGTGCTTAGTCATGAGCTATGAGTAAACACCAGTTAGGGTGTGAAACGCGTTAGCTACAGCTGTCCCTTATGCTTCCTGTGCTGAACTTTTATACTAAAAAAGGTGATTACATTGGAGTGCGGCTATCTTGAATTCTTCACTACATGATCATTGCATGCAGAGCCAGCACCCTTTCTACATCCAGAGGAGGTCAGTAGCGAGATTGCCACCTAGAGCGGTATATTATCTATACCTTAAAATAAATGTTAATAAAAAAATACTATATTAATGACATTGAAGTTGCACATTGCTGTGGATAAAAAAAATGTATACAGTAGATAAGCAAAAGAGTTTGTTAGCAGTGACCCATTAAAGAAAATAGACTTGCCATCTATTACATTAGTTTATTTTGTGCTGTAATGAGATAACTATTCAATCAAATATGAATGGTTTGTATGCTTAACAACATCAAGCTTCCATGAATGAGGAATCAACAAGCCAGGTATTTTATATAGCTGTACTGAGTGATACAATTACTCAATGCTTTTCATTATGTCCATACATGTATACAAAACGGAAAACTTGGAACTATTAACAGGTCTATGTAACCCGAGAGAGGTCATTATGCAAAGCAGGACTCAGGTGGCCTGTAAATTATACTTCACATGGGAAGAGGATACTACACCTAACAAAGAGCAGTGCAATTGAATCTTCCAAGATGTTAATCTATGATAAATAATCCACATTGGATCTAGTGAGAAGTTAATCCCATATAAAGTTGGGCACTCTGCCCACAACCCTTGCTAGTAATGAGATGATTAATAAGGTCTTTTCGGGGTTACAGCAAAGGGTAATATAGTATTGGCTATGCACAGTGTGTAACATAGAGAGCTATGCAAAGGCTACCAGCAACAAAAGTATAACTATAATATTTGTGGGAAACCTACACCCTAAAATGTTGTGTATTACAAAAACAATACCAAACACATGTATGGAGAATAAAGAACTACTTCAGGGTGGAGGAAGATCACCCACAAGGCAACCTATGCAGGAGCCTATCCATAGAAGAAATTAGCAGGCAACTCGGTTTGTTCCAAGGTCCAAATTCTTTATTAGGCTACATTAAAAGTGGCAGAAAATAGCTATTAATGTTGCCTAATAAACAATTTGGAAATTGGAACCTATAGGGTTGCTGGCTGATTTCTTCTATGGATTGATGCCTTGGGAGCACACACTTCAGTCATAAGCACCAGCCTTAGCATTCTATGTGGTAACAGACCAGTTGAGCTTGGATAATGTTTCTACAGTTTATGCAGGATCCTAAGACTTAGGGGAATGTCCAGGGGGCCCAGATACAACCTTCATTCTCCTGCAGTAAACCAGGGGAACAGCTCAACTGGTCAAAGATGTTCACCTGCCTGTCGCTTTATAAGGGAGGATGCACCTGTAGGAAGTTGGTGTTGGATGGGGTGGGCCATGTCAGCACAGGCATTGAAAATGGGAAGGCAAAAAGATGTAATGCGACACTTTCTGGCAGCGGCCAGAGTAATGATTCTCCGTCACTGGAGCTCGACAGCCATGCCTTCCCTGGGGGACTGGGCTACTGAAGTGGACTGAATTAGGGACCTTGAACGTCTGTTGGTGGAAGAATGTGGCAAAGACAAACAGTTTTCTCTCACATGGACGTCATGGTCCATGTTCCGATACTCCTCAGAGTTTATCTCCTGGGCTGAAAGTGGCCTAGAAGACATCACCTCATGACTAGGATGGAGTGCTTCTTGTCCCTAATCTTTCTGCCCCCTTTTTTCTACCTCTATTCCTTTTCCTCTATGCCTATATACACCCTTAGGAATCCATTGAGCGACTGCACTATGACTTCGACTTACCCATTGTTACCAATTCAGTGTGTGACCCCTACGACATAATTTTTTTCAGGACAGGTTTTCAATATAACCTTTACTGATGCATTACGTATGGAACACCTATGATTCCCTTCTCTGAAATTATGGTGATTGTTGCTTTAACCTGTAATGTTTTCACGTGTTGCTATCACAGGTGGTCTCCTGATGTGCCTTATAAACCTGTTTTCATTTCATTTTTATGCAACCTGGATATGCATTTGTTCCGATGTAATTGATAATTATTGTTGGTGTGCCTTACCAATGTTTGTAATGTTGACTATTTTGTCTTTCTTGTTCTATATATGAATAAAATAAGATTGAATTAGAAAATGGGTAGGCATTTCCTACTGCAATCCTTATCAATATCAACTGAATAAATAAGGTGTGGGGGTAAACCTCCTACTCTGCTTGCTCTTGTACCACTAGGGGGCACTCGTCCTAACAGCTGGTCCTTCCTAGGGAAAAGGACAATACGGAGCTGTGAAAAGGATCAAAAAGCTTTTGGAGCAGGCGTCACTCCGTGCACAAATGGCCTACAGGTATGGGAAGAGCATGGATGCATATTTTGAAAATCGAATAAATTTAGAATTGTGGAATTGTGTTTGTGGACTGCAGTTTTTTTTTTTTTAATAAAGGCAAACAAACCCGTTGAAGAAGTCTGGGCTAAACAAATATTATCTAAATACAGTACCAGAAAGAGCCACGTATATTCTTACATGAATCCGGGTATGCTTTGTGTATTTTTCCATATCTGTGCAGCAATCAAGTATGAAATATCTCCTGTACTCTATCACTGTGCAGGCATTTCCTGTAATAAAGACCGGTCATTGCTGCTCTCTCTCCATATGTAGGGTGATTGGTCTTATGTCGTTCTGCAAGTAGCCTGTAATGGGTGTAGACCTAATAAGTCCACTCCATGGCCCTGCTCTCTGCACAGGCTTTGTGCATCACAAAGGCGAACAGTTCGGCCCGAGCATAAGTTCGGGCCAAACTTTTTGTTCGGCGAATAGCCAAACAAGCAGGATGTTCGACCGTTTGTTCGCCCCAGCCCCCCCCCCCCCCCCCCCCGAACAGACCACAATGCATTGTGGCACTGAACAGTGCATTGCAAGCCCTGATTGGCTGAAGCAGTGAAAGTTTCAGCCAATCAGGGCACAGAGCACTGTCAGAGTCATGATTGGACACTGTCATCCAATCATGGCTCATTCCTGCCCCACAGTATAAAAGTATTCTTTCAATGGCAGCCATTTTCAGTATGATTTCGGCATGGAGAGAGAAAGAACAGGGCTCTGTTCAGTGCTATTAGTTAGTTAGTGTGCTAAACTGTGCTATTTTGCTTCAATTGTCAGTGTAGAATATTAGTTTTGTGTCAGTCTAAGGATAGTGTAAGTGTAGTGAGGAGGACCATCATTCAGCTTTGCATAGTGTGCAGCTAGAGTAGGGACAGCTCAGATAGTTTCACTGTAGTGTAGCAAGACCGTGTCACTCATACATACATTAGTGTAGAGTAGGGACAGCTCAGGTAGTTTCAGTGTAGTGTAGTGAGACTGTGTCAGTAATCTTGACATTAGTGTATAGCTAGAGTAGGGACAGTTCAGATAGCATCAGTGTAGTGACGGTTGAACACCGTCTATTTGATTGTGTTACTGCCAGTTTAACGCCATTTACTTCTGTGTGCGTTACTGCCAGTTTAACACCATATAGTTCTGTGTGTGTTACTGCCAGTTTAAAGCCACATACTTTTGTGTGCGTTACTGCCAGTTAAACACCATTCAGTTTTGTGTGCGTTACTGCAAGTTTAATGCTATATAGTTCTGTGCGTCACTGTACATTTGGCGCATTATATTGCAGTATATTATAGTGTTTGCCTGGAGTGTGTCTGTGTAGTGTGAGTACTCAAATTAAAGTGCACCAAACACCACTTTACATTGATTAAAGTGCATCAACGTACAGATTTCCACTTCTTCTTTACATTTGCTTATAAGCACCGCCCCCTCTCTCCCAATAATGTCTGGGAGGACAAAAAGGAGAGGCAGACATTCCCTTGGCACTGTAAGGGAGCCAGCAACAGATATGTCCACAGGCAAAGGTGGACGTGGTGGTCAGTCCTTAGGCAGGGCATTAATTCCTCTGTTTAGTGAGTTTGCCCGTGCTATCCAGCCACAGCATGCAGAGGAGGTGATGGACTGGCTTACATATCTTCCTCATCCTCCTCATCCTCTGTCAAGCAAGCAGAAACAAGTGTGCAGTCCCCTTCAGTTGTCAGAGTGGATAAACCTGCCTCCTTGTCCACATCTATTCCTGCCACAGCCCCAACATCAGCCATGGAGGAGTCAGCTGAGTTATTTGACCAAAACGTCAGCCACTTGCTCCTTGATGATGCCCAGCCATTACTGGATTCAGATGTTGGTTCTGAGGTTGAGGATGACAGGAACATGAGCCTAGAGAGAGGGGAGAACACTGGTAGACAAATTGGCATTCAAGTTCCCCCAGCAGCAGCGTATTGCCAAGTTGTCTCCAGTGGTAATGATGATGCAATTTTTTACAGCAAGGCCAATTCTTGCTTTCATCAAGATTACCTTTATATGGTGACGGTGGGAAGGCGCCACCGACATCCAAAGACCAATTTTTACGCACCCGTTACTTCTATCCAAAGTCCAAGTGACACCAGGATGTATCCAAAAAAATCTCTAATCTTGTTCCCAGTGCACTACATTGTGGCCTCACCATACACACTGGCTCCCCAGCTGTTGCTTAGCAAAATAAAGGCAGCTTGCAGGGAAAATTTCATTTTTTGGCTTTATAAATGCAATTATTGCTGCAGCAGATTCTAGACATGGTACAGATCTGCCACTTTACAGGTAGACTAAGGGGACCCCACAGGCACTATATTGGAAGGAATTTTTCATTTATATGCTTTTACTTTGAAAAAAAAAAAAATCACTGCTCATTTAAAAATGACGGTTTTCACAAACTTTTTTTATTATTGATACGTGTCCCCCAGGCAGGTCCCGGATCCCTATAACCATTGTATGCCCAATTACTTGCATATAAGCCTTCAAAATGGGGACTGTTGATGTTTGGGTCCCATTGACTTTAATGGGGTTCGTTATTCAGGTCCGAACTTTCACGGTGTTCGAAAGTTCTGGTGCGAACCGAACAGGGGTCCGTTTGGCCCATCCCTACAGCACAGTTATGATGGTATGTCTACTTTTACAAGGCAATATCTGCATTTGTAAAAACATTTGGTGCACATAAAGTGGATTTATAACCTTTGAGGCAAATTAGGTATATATTTAAAAAAAGTTTGTGTGTCCAGAGTTTAGCTTTATTCCAACTCTGCTCCAGGGTTTACAAATCTTTAGAATGTGGTGGGGTGTACTTTGCCCCTACTAGGCTATGAAATTAATTGTAATTTGTTATAGCTGTTTACATGGTAACCAGTGTTTTACTGCACTGAAAAACACTGGTCACTGCTAGGACACACAGAAAACATCTGTTTTCTGTGTGTCCTATTCACATTGCAATGCAGCCCAGAACCACGCTGCATCGAGCTGCAATAAAATGCAGACATGCTGCATTTTATTGAAGCAAGCTGTACAAAATTGCATGTCACAGTACATCAGGGCAGTGACATGAATGTTGTGTTACTTTTGTACACTTTAAATCAAGTTTGGAGTAAAAAGAAAAAAAGGGGAGCTGTGTGTGATTCACTGAATGCCCAATTATTAGATTTGGTGGCTGCATCCGTTTTGTTTTCTTTGGCTTTTTTCCCTCTGTTTTCACCAGGTGATCTGGCCAGTAATACACCTTCTGTATTACTGTCCACAGCTCTGGAGGAATGAGTACAGGAGGCACAGCAGCATTGTCAGTGTAGGTGAGGAGGAGAGTGTTAAATGTATTAGCATATTTAATTACACTAACATATTGAAGCCAAACTCCAGCCCACACTTTATAATTAGTTACAGCACACATTTTTTTTCCTTTTGGGATAAAGGTTTTGTATGAATAAATTAAAGCTGATCATTTTAAAGCAGAACTTCCCCCAAAAGGGTAAGTTCCACTTGTCTGCCTCCACCCCGCCCCCTTTAACCCCTTCGCGCCTAAGAGTAAAACAAATCTTAATGCCCAAGCACAATTTTGCAACTTTGGTATGTGTCAGTAAAACCGTACATATAATCACAACTACTTTGTGTATCCAGGTGAATTATACTGCATGTATTTCAGGACAAATTTGGATTTCATTTGGTGGTAAATGGTGATGGATATCTCCTGATTTTTTTTTTATTATCAAAGGAAAACTGGCCCAAAATATTAAAAAAAAAAAAACAAACAAAAAAAAAAACAACTGTGTCCATCATCTGCAGCAATGTCATTTTGGGACCCTTTGGGTTCAGAGACCCCAAATTTTGGCTGCAGCTAAGGGGCATCTAGGAACTCTTAACTACCGAGTTTGAAATTCGGGGGACCTATGGCTGCAAGTGGGCACAGTGAGGCTGCAAATGGGCATTGTTGACCCTCTTTACCACTTACAGTAGCTGCGTATTTCTCACCCTAGGCTTATACTCGAGTCAAGAAGTTTTCCCAGTTTTTTGTGGTAAAATTAGATGCCTCGGCTTATATTCGGTTCGACTTATACTCGAGTATATACGGTATACTTTAAGTGGTTTGTCTCATCCATGTAAACTTATCCATTCTGCTGGAGAGCTTGAGCTTGTGAATCACAACAAACTTGCTGGCTGGATCACCAGATGAAAAATAAAAGAAAGAAAGTCTAAAAAAGGAAACTAATGCAACCATCACATCTAAGAACTGGTAAGCTTCCTTATAATAATTGTTTGCTTTTGGGCTTAATGCAGCTTTAACTACCTCCTGCACGCCGTATAGTAAAACGGTGGTTGGCGGGGTCCCCTCTCATTCTGGGGCAATGTCATATGACGTCGCCCCAATGCCACCGCTCTTGCGCGTCTGCAGCGCGGCAAACGCGCTGTGTCCCTAGGACATAGCGTGACCATGATCTTGGTAAAGAGCCGATGACACGGCTCTTTAACCATGTGATCGTCAGTGTCCAATCACAGCCGATCACATGTAAACCTGGAAGTGCCGTTTTTCGCCTCTCCTCGCCTCACACTGACAGAACGTGAGGCGAGGAGAGCCGATCAGCCGCATCTCCTCACAGGGGAGACTGTACCCAGGTAATCAGGGCACTGATCATCAATATAGCCCCAGGAGTGCCCATCAGTGACACCAATCAATGCCCGTCAGTGATGCCAGTCAGTGCTGCCTTTCAGTGCCCCTCAGTGCTGCCTATCAGTGCGACCTATCCATGCCCCCTATCATTGCCCATAAGTGCCACCTATCAGCGTTCAATAGTGCAACATATTAGTGCCTCCTCATCAGTATCACCTAATCAGTGCCCTTCAGTGCAGCCTATCAGTGCCACCTCATTAGCACACATCAGTGAAGGAGAAAAATTACTTATTTATAAAATTTACTGACAGAAACTAGAAAAACTTTTTTTTTTTTCCTCAAAATTTTTGGTCTTTTTTCATTTTTTTAGCAAAAAAATGTAAAACCCAGTGGTGACCAAAAGAAAGCTTAATTTGTGGGAAGAAAATTATAAAAATGTCATTTGGGTACAGCGTTGCATGACTGGGCAATTGCATAGTTGCCAACATTGTAAAAATAAAAATGTGGGACACTTTTGTGGCTGTAGGCGGAGCTGTCCAATAATTAGGGGGCGGGGCATTCGTCAGCAGGCGTGGCCTAGCAAAAATAGACAAGTGCGGCGCGCGAAGGCGAAAAATGGGCGTGGTTTACACAAAATTGTGGGCGTGGCTTAAATGGGTGTGGCTCTATAGGGTGTGGTTAGAGTCTGAAATGAATGAGGGATGGAGAGGGGGAGAGAGGGGGAGAGAGAGGGAAATGACGGGACAGCAGCCCCAGATCCTACACAATAAAAATATGTGTATTCTAGAAAGTTTAACAATCAGCAGATAAAGATACTCCAAACACCTGGTGTTAGCACTTCAATCATCCTGGCACCATGGTTGTTATGGTGTCAGGATGATTGAAGCGCATTATTTCTATTATTATATTGTAATATAAATTAAAATCATTCAACTCACCATAATGCAGAATCAGTGGGATCCCTGAGCGTGTCACCAGCCACGTCGCCTGCCACCAGCCGTCCGTCCTTGCTTCAGATGTCCGAGCAGAGTCCGTCCTTGCATCAGATGTCCCCAGCGGAGCCCCCCCTCACACCAGGAGTCCCCGGCGGAGCCCCCCCTCACATCAGGAGTCCCCGGCGGAGCCCCCCCTCACATCAGGAGTCCCCGGCGGAGCCCCCCCTCACATCAGGAGTCCCCGGCGGAGCCCCCCCTCACATCAGGAGTCCCCGGCGGAGCTCCCCCTCACATCAGGTGTCCCCGGCGGAGCCCCCCCTCACATCAGGAGTCCCCGGTGGAGCCCCCCCCTCACATCAGGAGTCCCCGGCGGAGCCCCCCCTCACATCAGGAGTCCCCGGCGGAGCCCCCCCTCACATCAGGAGTCCCCAGCGGAGCTCCCCCTCACATCAGGTGTCCCCGGCGGAGCTCCCCCTCACATCAGGAGTCCCCAGTGCCCCCCCCCTCACATCAGGTGTCCCCAGTGCCCCCCCTCACATCAGGTGTCCCCAGTGCCCCCCCCCACTCACATCAGGAGTCCCCAGTGCCCCCCCACTCACATCAGGAGTCCCCAGTGCCCCCCCACTCACATCAGGAGTCCCCAGTGCCCCCCCACTCACATCAGGAGTCCCCAGTGCCCCCCCCCCCACTCACATCAGGAGTCCCCAGTGCCCCCCCCACTCACATCAGGTGTCCCCAGTGCCCCCCCCACTCACATCAGGTGTCCCCAGTGCCCCCCCTCACATCAGGTGTCCCCAGTCCCCCCCCCACTCACATCAGATGTCCCCAGTGCCCCCCCCTCACATCAGGTGTCCCCAGTGCCCCCCCCCTCACATCAGGTGTCCCCAGTGCCCCCCCCTCACATCAGGTGTCCCCAGTGCCCCCCCCCACTCACATCAGGTGTCCCCAGTGCCCCCCCCACTCACATCAGGTGTCCCCAGTGCCCCCCCTCACATCAGGTGTCCCCAGTGCCCCCCCCTCACATCAGGTGTCCCCAGTGCCCCCCCCACTCACATCAGGTGTCCCCAGTGCCCCCCCCCACTCACATCAGGTGTCCCCAGTGCCCCCCCCCACTCACATCAGGTGTCCCACAGCGGTGCGCGCGCTCCCCCCCCACCTAGAACCCCCGCCCCTTTCCATATCAGACTGGCAGCGGGGCGGGGGGTAGGCGGGCCGAGGCGGAGCGGGGCGAGGCGGAGCAGGGCGGGCCGAGGCGGAGCGGGGCAGGGGGTGGGCGGCGACGCAGAAGCTTCGTCTAGCCCCCCCCAGCCGTCTTCCTGAACTTCCACAAAATGGCGGCCGGCGGAGACAATGTCTCCGCCGGCCGCCGACCTCTAGCGGCGGTGGCAGTTTCAAGAACGGGAACCGGATTTTTCGGGACATTTCCCGGGACACCACAAATCCGGGAATGAAGTCCAAGTCCCGGGAATGTCCCGGGAAATCCGGGACAGTTGGCAGCTATGCAATTGTCATTCAACATGTGACAGTGCTGAAAGCTAAAAATTGGCCTGGGCAGGAAGGGGGTGAAAGTGCCCAGTGTTGAAGCTGTTAAAGATTTTCACTTTGCCCATTCAAGACAGAACATCTTTAAAGCTCACCACCCAACCCGCTTATTCTCAGCTACATCACGGTGCTTTCATGAGTGCTGCTACAAAAATTGTGGTGTACCTGCACTAGGTTTCTTCAGTAAGCCTTCATTGTTGCACTACCTGTCCATAAAACAATATGTATACTACAGGGTATACAGGGTAGAGTTATCTGTATACCCCTGTACCCCATCTCTAAAGTGAAGAATGCTGAAATGTATTCTGGAAAAATAAAGAGTAAGAGAAATTCTTACCTCCTTTTTTATTTGTTCTATAAAATCAAAGCACTCCGGGAAATAGGAAGTGATGTTAGTCTCAGGGAGATCAAGGATGGAAAGCTTCCTGTAAGTGAATTCATTTGGAAATACATTTTCCACACCATAGGCCACATTCAAAATATGGGTAACCTACATGATGATAAAAAATAATAATGTTAGTATTTAAAAAAAGGAACACCACCAAACTGAGGAAGGATTAGGTATTAATGTTTTACTGGGGAGCAAGTATGCAGCACTAAAACCATTAGCACCAAACTGAACTTTCAGTTTAAATCTCTCTACAAAGATCCAATACACCCCCTGAAGAGTCTGAACAATCAGCAAGGAGCATGAGATTTGCTGATAGCAGTGCCATAGGTTGGACTCAGCAAGGGGGCATGTCAGACCTCCACAGAGAGACCACTGCTTCCACACAGAGAGCACCAGTCCTTTTATGTAGCTGCTGGTAGGAAGCAGACTTTTTTTATTTAAGATGTAGTGGCTTTCCAAGGAAAAATTAAAGCGCTACTAAACCCAGGACCCTGCATTCACTATATTTGGTTTCCCACAGTACACAGAACATGCAAATGCAATTTTAGGAAATATAAACTGCTAAATACCTTTTTCTCATCAGCAGTTCAAGCAGTCTTGTGACTTCTGTCAGTGTTTGGTTAAAGCTTATGGGAGGAGTTTTCATTCTCCCTGATTGTCCTATGAGGCTGCAGGACCCCTGACCCCTGCCTGGACAGTGCTGATTGGAATATAAACAAAAAAGTCAGTGCTACTACCCATACATCACATAGAAAGCAGAGATCCCAGGTGCTCGATCCACAGTCGCTGGCTGAGTAGGTAAATGAGGAAAAGATGATCCGCACTCCGGTGATTGCTCTTAAGAAGTATAATATTTATTGACAAGCCACAGTGACCAAATGCAAATAAGAACAGTTGATGCGTTTCAGCCTCTAAGGCCTTAGTCATAACCACAGTGCTGATTGGCCCAGTGCACTCTCCCAAAAAAAAAACAAAAAAAAAAAAACTCTCTAGCAATACACACCAAACTGAGCATGTACAGCGTGTCCCATAGCCTCTGTAGTATCAGGAGATGGTTTGGGGACTGTGGGAGAAGGAGAGGATCAGAGAAAACAGGATCAAAAAGCCTTTTTACACAATGGAGGATTAACCCCTTAGGTTCCACAGTGAGTATAACAAGCATGCTTTACTGAATATACAAACTGATTTTACTGCTGTGGGTTTAGTAACACTTTAACTGTAGGACTTTGAAATCCTCTTGTTTTGATGTGCCGAAAAAGGAAAAATTGTATACTCACCTTTCCATAATTTTCCTTTCCTGGTCCATCTTCATGGCAGTACACACTGGGTTGTGACTCTGTCCCCACAACCTGATAGGACTGATTAGCTATAAGTTCTAAAGAGGAACCCACCGCAGCATTCTCCATATCTATCACCTCAAAGGGTGGGAATCTGTGTGCTGGCCCTGAAGATGCACTAAGATAGAAAAATTACGGAAAGGTGCGTATACAATTTTCCGTTTTCCTGTCACATTATAGCAGCACACACTGGGAAATAACTCGCCAAACAGGTGGGTGCTAGGAAGTATTGATTTATTAACAGGAAACAGAGGAATTAGCTTGAATAACTGCTTTTCCAAATTCTACAGTTGTCAACAGGAACCACTTTATAGTGTGACATAAACATGTTTCTGGAAGACCAAGTTGCAGCTTTATATATTGTTTCCGGAGATACCCTGCAATATACTGCCCATGAGGTTGCCACCGCCTTAGTAGAGTGATCCCTTCAGCCCTCAGGTATTGAGAGTTTCTGTACCGAATATGCCTTCTTGATGGTTTTAACCAGCCATGAAGCTATTGTGCGTAGTGAATGATGCCGCTTGACCTTTTCTTAAGCTGTGTGGGATCATTAGAAGACTGTCCATCTTTCTGAATGAGCTAGTAGCCCTCAGATACGAGCTAATGGTACTTTTGAGATCCAAAGGATGTGGTTCTGGTTGATCATTAAATAATGATGGTAGACTTATTTCTTGGTTGAAGTGGAATGAAGAGGCTACTTTAGGTATGAAGCGATCCGAGGGTCTTAGAACCACTCTATCTGGGTAAAAAAATCAGGTGGGGTTCCTTGATAATTAGTGCTTGCATCTCAGACACTCTTTCCGCTGAAGCTATGGCAATAAGGAAGGTTACTTTCAATGTAAATCCCATAAGGATATTGACTCCATAGAGTGAAATGGAGTATGTGACAATATTTTTAGGACTATGGCGAGATCCCATGCTGGAAATGTTGGCTTCCTGGGGGGCTTTATTTTTAGGCATGCCCTTAGAAATTGTAAGACAAGATGATCTAAAGCCCATTTAACACCTGTCATGGCAGATAAGGCAGAGACTTGTACCTTTAGGGCACTTGAACCTAGGCCTTTGTCCAGACCTGACTGAAGAAATTCAAGAATTTGTGATACTTCAGGTGACAGCAGACTCCATACCACCTTATGAAAACATCCTTGCCTTAGAAGCCTATGCCTCTCAATTTCCATGCCATCAGGTGTAGTTTCTCCACCACTGGGTGTAGAAACTGGTCCTGTGAGAGCAACCCCAGTGTTACTGGATGAGGCAATGGATCCTCTATGCTTAATTATAGAAGGGTTGTGAACCACAGTCTTCTTGGCCAGAAAGGTATTACTGCTATCACCGTGGATGTTGATCTTCTGAGTTTGGACAGAAATCTCGCGATCAGAGGTGCTGGGGGAAAGAGATACCGCAGCTGGAGATTCCAAGGCTGTGTAGGCAGTCTATCCCCCTATCCATCCAGTCTTGAACAGGTGAGGGAAAAAAGGAGAATGCTGCAGTGGGTTCCTCTTTAGAGCGTATAGCTAATCAGTCTTATCAGCTTGTGGGGGCAGAGTCACAACCCAGTGTATGCTGCCATGATGCGACAGGAAATATATTTAGCTGATTCAAACTGAAAATTCAATTCAGCTCTAAATCTACAGACAATTATGCCGCATACACACGGTCGGATTTTCCGACGGGGAAATGTTCGATGGGAAATTGCGACCATGTGTAGGCTTCATCAGACATTTTCCGTCGGAATTTCCGACAAACAAAATTTGAGATCTGGATCTCAAAATTTCCGACAACAAAATCTGTTGTCGTAAATTCTGATCGTGTGTACACAATTCTGACACACAAAGTTCCACGCATGCTCAGAATCAAGCAGAAGAGCCGCACTGGCTATTGAACTTCATTTTTTCTCGGCTCTTCATACGTGTTGTACGTCACCGCGTTCTTGATGATCAGAATTTTCGACAAGATTTGTGTGACCGTGTGTATGCAAGACAAGTTTGAGCCAACATCCGTCAGAAAAAAACATAGATTTTGTTGTCGGAATGTGCGATTGTGTGTACGCGGCATTAGTATTATCTTTAGTTGAAGCACATTGCGTGTTGTGTGACTCAAGAGAGACCATGACTGGTATTTTCCTTGGTATAAGAACGTGTGGAATTCAGAAAGTAAACAGGCTGAACAAAATGAGGGCTACAGTATTCAAAGAGATGTTTGTTTCTTCCAGAAGAGCACCCTAAAGGAAAATCAGACCTCCTTCTCAAAATGCTGCATTGTCTGACCCGGGAACAAGTATGCAGCCAGTGAAGTCAGAGTAAAATCAAAACTCCTGATCTACATACATGTTCTGAGCCAGTGATTTAGAAAGTTTTTAAGCGCAAAGCTTAGGATGGCAGCCAGGCGACATATATCTGTTCTAAATCAATACAAAAGTCATTAACCACCACATTATAATATACTGTATATATGTTGTTAAAGTGAAGAGGAAAAAAAAATGGTACCACCAACTGCTCCTTCATAATATTTCTTATTTTCAGGCTGTCATGCTAATCCAATGGGAGGCAGGCAGAAAGGAAGGCAGGCTAGAAGAGAGTATAGTTTTTGGGTCTTTCTGCTTACCAGGAAGATTGCCAGGTAAATTTAGAGTGCTCTCTGCCTACCAGGGAGAAGGATCTATTGATAGGGTCTGCTCATGGTGCTCAGGTGCAGCTCAGCTTGTCTGAATGTTTCACACTGGTGCAAAAGGGAGACATACTGGACAGTGGGAGGAAAAATGACAAGTGAGGGTACAGGTATTGTTACAGCCCTGGCTATTGGCAGTGGAAAATGCCTCATTGCATGCTGCATGACTGTATAAATACCAAGGGCACATGTGCTCGGGGTCTTCAGCTTGAAAATGCGGTCCCAGATGGAGGGGGCGCCTGCCCCTCCTCTGTAGAAGTTGCTATGCGGCCTAAGGTAGTCAACCTAAGGGCCTGAAAGTCTGGAAGGGAGACACCAGGAGAGATCTGATTCTGCCTACCATGAATACAGATCTGTGTCATGGGGCCTGTCCTGTGAGGGCCACCCCCTTCAGCTATGAGAGTCAGTGGACAGGTGTCAGTCAAGGGGATGCTAGTGTCCTAAAGATAAAGTAATTGCATCAAGTCAGCTGCTAGCGAGAGCAAGAAGACTTAATTCTTCCATACAAGTCGCGGTATGGTTAAAGCAGTGTGTCTGCTTCCACAAGTAATCTGGTTAGGCCAAATGAGAGTTGTCCTTATCTCATGTGAATAGTTCAGTTGGAGTATCCCACTATTCCCTTCTCCCATCCAAGTTCCACAATAAATATAAAAAAACAAATACCCTGGACTGTTTATTGCATAACGGGCAAACGGGAGTAAGGAGGGCTATGTGAAAAACCCCTACCAACTGTCTGCAGGTAATCAAAGAAAGGCCTAAGAAGTCAACACACAGCAAGCTCTAAGGGGACAGTGCTACACATATTACATCTCAGGCAGGACAAAACACACTGTGGCCTTAACTAATATTGCTCCTCTCTAATGTTCCCCCAATAAAGGGTTGCTTCTTGTGATGAAGGGTTTTTACTTTCCCTGGACTTGGGCTTAAGGCTGGGTTTACACTGCAGCACGCTCTGGCTCACAGCAGGAGTCCGGTGCGTTCCTATTCACCGTTTCAGATCCGATTTCAGCCTGAATTTTTGGCTGAATTCGGACCTGAAGCAGACCAGAAGACGCACAGGACTTCTGTGCAATTCGCACTGAAGCCGCTGCTGAGATGTGTGAACTGGCTCCATAGAGTCACACACAATTCACAGCTGCACCGGTCACAATCTCCTGCTATGCAAATTGGATGCGGGAAAACCCACATCCAATTACAACAGTGTGAACCTAGCCTTAAAGAGGAAGTAAACCCTGGCGGGTTTTACTTCCTCTTTATTTCCCTGCAAAGGTAAAGCGTAATGGGCTACTATGCATTGCATAGTAGCCCATTATGTGTCACTTATCTGACACCGAAGCCTGCGCTGTCGCTGTTGTCCCCACGAGCAGCGAGCGTCTATCTTCACCTCTCTTCCTTCCGTGGCCACAAAATCTGGCTCTGTGACTGGCTGGAATCACGTGACGTCACTCCTGCGCATGCTCACAGGAGCCACCAGTCATGGCATGACCCCTATTAGAAATGTGCCCTATTAAGCATGCGCCATAGTCATCGGCGCTTGCCTTTTTAGTAAATATCTCCTAAACGGTGGAGGTTTAGGAGATATTTCAAGCACCTACGGGTAAGCCTTAGTAAGCCTTAACTCCAGCCTTACTTTCAGTCTTCCACAGTTTTACTCACATTGTGCGTTAGAAGCTGCAACAAGTTATATAAAGCCCAAGAAGATATCCAGCGTCAACTGGCCTTCTGCAGCCTTACTGTCCCTGACCTGCCTCTTTTGATTCATTGGATTTCAGTTGTTTCAATCATGGAGGCTCAACATCACATATGGGTATTACTTAGGGTGGCCTGTAAAAGAAATTTTGATATTTGCATAACCCATCCCAGGAGCCAGCCCACTGCTTGCATCAAAGCAGTTTAAAGCCAGTCATAAATGGTGCAAATTTCTTTCCTGCAACCATGGGTTGCAGGAAAGAAATTCCCATGATTCCCCCATCAACACAGGCAGTGCTGACAGGGCAATCAGTAATTGTCTTCTCCCCGTGGGGGTGGGTGGGGGAAGCCGGGAGAAGACAGTGATTATTGTTAGCGGCTATAGCAGCCACAAGTGATAATTGCAAGAGAATCTGGTAGGCTGGTTGTACCCAAGTTGATCGATCGAACAACTTGGTACATTCAGCCTGCCCATTAACAGCTCAAAACTCAACCGGTTCCTGCTGAAGCAGCCGAGATTTAAACCGCGTATTGACCAGCCTTACTTACCTGATCCTCTGCTCCTTCAGGCTCCTCAACAACACTAATTCAGTCCCTGAAGCCTATTCTCCCCTACATTCCAGTGGTTGGATGCCTCTGACGTCATCAAGACCGATGCAAGGACAATAGCTCAGCATTAGACATAGAAACGCCAAAGGGGACAGTCTACTACCGGAGTGTAAGGGAGTACTGTTTGCCAAATAAATGGAGGATCGGGTAAGAAAAACAGGTTTTACTGTTCCCTAGACTAAACTGCCATTTAACCCTTGAAGTAGGGCACAGCCCCATTGCAGTGGAGGGATTTATATCGTTCCTAGAGTTGGGCTTTAACAGCTCTTGAGATAGATTGTATTTTTTTTTATATCACCAGGCTCTCAACTTTATAAAGTAGAAAGAAATGGGGGGGGGGGGGGGTGTTACTTAAACTGGAGCATGCTAAATCTGCTGCAGCTCTACATAGAAACCAATCAGCTTCCAGGTTTCATTGCCAAAGCTTAAATGAATAAGCTGAAGCTAGAAGCTGATTGGCTACCATGCACAGCTTCACCAGACTGAGTGGCTGAGTGCTCCAGTTTTAGTAAATCTCCTCCACAGCAGGGGCGGATCAAGGGGGGGGGGCAACAGGGTAATTGCTCCCCCCGAGAAAATAATGAGCAGGTGAGCCGGCGGGTGACTGAGCAGGCCGGCGTGTGAGCGAGCGGATGGGCAGGCTGGTGAGAAGGCCAGTGAGTGAGCAATCATGCTGGCGGGTAGTCAGGCTGGTGAGCGGGCTGGCGTGTGACTGAGCGAACAGGCAGGTGTTCTGTCAGGAAGCCGCTACTCATCTGAAAATGCATCTGAAGGGACGCTGCGTTGCGGCCATCTTGGTACACCCGCACTCGTCCACAGTTTTAACAGTAAACTCAACTTATATTTCACTTAATAAGCTGAGTTTACTTTTAAAAATAACTGTGAAAAGCAAGACTCTGGTGGGTGTATAAAGATGTCCACTTGCTGACTTCTAACTCTAGGCTTACTGCAGACAAGTGGGGGTGTGCCAAGATGGCCGCAATGCAACATCACTTTGGTTGCATATTCTGATGAGTAGCGGCTTTCTGACATCATCTCTCACCCTGCATCACCGCAGCTCAGCTTCTAACAGAACACAGCCATCACTGTGCAGGCGCGGGCAGCGTCCCGCCCTCACTCTGGGACACAGCCACTGGCAAGTGACAATCCGCATCTTGTGGCAGGCGACATTGGCAAGTGACAAATAACATTTGGTGGCAGGGGATGTGGCAAGTGACATGGCAAGTGACAATCCGCATTTGGTGGCAGCCAACGGTGGCAAGTGACATGTCGCATCTGGTGGCCGGCGACAGTAGCAAGTGACACACTCAGGGCTCCCACTGATTCTGCATTATGGTGAGTTGAACTATTTAATTTCATATTACAATGTAATAATAGAAATAATGCGCTTCAATTGTCCTGACACCATATCAACCATGGCGCTGCGATGATTGAAGCGCCAACACCAGCCATTGCCCCCACAAATTGCCCGCAAAATTTTCTGGCGGTGCCCCTCCCGAGACTAGACTCTGGATCCGCCCCTGCTCTACGGTGTAGATAATATGGGAACTCCCAGAGAGGGAGTTGATGCTGGGAACATGACCTTGATAATAACCTGAATGCACATGCTGAAAAAGGACTGTTTCATAAAATCCAGTAAACTGATACAGACAATCCAGTTCAGTATTGAGCTGTTGCAGAGCTTTGGATCCACATTTTTTATGCTGTATACAGTCGGTGCACTGGAGCACCCAATAAATGTGAGTGTGATACATGTGATTTTAATAAATATACGGCTCTTAACCACTTCAGCCCTGGACCATTTGGCTGGCCAAAGACCAGAGCACTTTTTGTGATTCGGCACTGCGTCACTTTAACTGACAATTGCGCAGTCGTGCGACGTTTATCCCAAACAAAATTGACGTCCTTTATTTCCCACAAATAGAGCTTTCTTTTGGTGGTATTTGATCACCTCTGCGGATTTTGTTTTTTGCGCTATAAACAAAAAAAGAGCGATAATTTTGAAATAAAAGCAATATTTTTTACTTTTTGCTATAATAAATATCCCCAAAAAATATATAAAAAAACATTTTTTTTTCCTCAGTTTAGGCCAATGTGTATTCTTCTACATATTTTTGATAAAAAAAAAAAAAATTGCAATAAGCATTTATTGATACGTTTGCGCAAAAGTTATAGTGTCTAAAAAATAGGTCATAGATTTATAGCATTTTTATTACTATTTTTTTTTTACTAGTAATGGCGACGATCTGCGATTTTTATCGTGATTGCGAGATTATGGCAGACACTTTTGGCACTATTTTGGGACCATTCACATTTATACACATTTATAGTTAACCACTAGGGGGCTAGGAAGGGGTTAAGTGTGTCCTAGGGAGTGATTCTAACTGTAGGGGACGTGGCTACGAGTGACACGTCACTGATCGCTGCTCCTGATGAGAGGGAACAGACGATCAGTGACATGTCACTAGGAAGAACGGGGAGATGTTGTGTTTACACTGACAGCTCCCAGGTCCCGCGGGCACGATCATGGAGCTCACAGCACGTGGGTGCTGCCAGCAGCGCACACGTGACCACACGGCAGCAAATTTAAAAGGGACGTATCTCTACATGCGGTGGTCGGCATGTGGTTAAAGATATAAGCACCATTTGGAGCTCCTCTTTTTGATATTTATATCGAGCCGCAAGTGACATACATTGACAGGACGGGAAGGAGGAAGATTCACTCTATTAGTCCTAGGTGACTAAAAAGCTGATATTGACCAAACTTAAGTGTGAGGTCACATTATTTGAGGTGAGCATACACCTAATGGGGGACCACTCAAGTGAAACATCTTAAGCACAATTTTTTGAGGATCTGTGAAGATAAAAGGAAGTTTTACATTAAACTTTTTGTTACTGGAGCACCTGTTCTTTTTTATGGATTTGGACTATATGTAGAGGCACATTGAACCTGGGCTCACACTGTAGCGATGCGGGAACCAGTGTGATTCCTGCGCCGGTTCCCACATAGCATCTCTCTCCTGCAGGCAGTTCACACTGCCCTCTGCGAACTGCTGCGGGCGTCAATACAATGTTAGTCTAGGTTCGCACTGACTGTTCAACTGAACTAGCACAATTTCATTCCCGCATGTCAGTCCTGACTTTGGGGGCGATTTCAGAGACATCTCTGCGAGTTTCTGCACAGATGTCTATTGAAATCGCACCCCGAAGTCGCCGAAAGTAGTACAGAAACTACTGTTGGGAATCGTTGTGGTGCCTCAAATGCAGCGTCGCACCGATTCAGACGGTGCCATTGCCGGCAATAGCCTAGCTCTGAGGAAGGGGGTACACCCCTGAAACGCATCAGCCTTACCCTTTTATGGTCCCACACAAGTCCATGTGTGATTTTTATGGCTAAATTGAGAGTTGTGTTTTGTGAGTGCCCACTTTTTATGGATTTTATTATTCATTAAATTGTCATTGGTAATGCACTAGGTGTGCATGCCTTCCATTTTGGCGTTTTAATAAACTATTAATGCATACAAGGATTACACAAGCAGTGCACCACTGATCCTAAAGCTGAACTCCCAGCAGTTATAAAGGACACAAATATTGCACCTCTGTATTCATTAATACATCAATAAGGCCAGGTTCACACTTGTGTAATGCAGGAACCTCATGCGATTTTGAACAGGAACCGCACCACAGTCCTGTACAAATCACATGCTATTCATCAGCAGTGCGACTTGAGCCATCATTCTGTATGGGTTTAATCACACGGCATCTGCACCAAAATCACACAGGACTCTTTTTTGGCCGCACCAGATTTGAACCGCATGGGTGTTCGCACCCATGTGATTCGATTTTGCAAATGGCACTGCGTTTTGCGAACCGATTTCGTGGTGTCGTTAACATACCCACCCGCAGCAGTTTCGGCTTGAACGGGTTGCAGTTTTGACAGAATTCGTTGTGAATTCCGCATCGCAACAGTGTGAACCAGCACTTAGGCCGATGTCACACAAGTGACCTGGATGCTGGTAACAAATCGCAAACATCAGAATCCTTAAGAGACTGCCAGCCATTTGCTATGCAATCTCTTCCTCACTAGTTCAGATAGCAAGATGTCAGTATCCCCCTTACCCCCCCCCCCCCCACACACACACACACACACACACACACACACACACTAACAATGGAGATTCAATAGCGCTTGTGAACATCCAGGGGGCGATTGCACTGATATAAATGGATGACTCTCCCATGTGACTCTGCTGCTGGTGATGGCTCACTAGCAGCAGAATTGCCTATGTGACATGAGCCTATTTGGAACCAGTAAAAGTATATTAACCACTTCAGCCCCGGAAGATTTTACCCCCTTCCTGACCAGAGCACTTTTTACATTTGGCACTGCATTGCTGTAACTGACAATTGCGCGGTCATGCAATGCTGTACCCAAACTAAATTTGCTTTCTTTTTTTTCCCACAAATGGAGCTATCTTTTGGTGGTATATGATCACCTCTGCCGTTTTTATTTTTTGCGCTATAAACAAAAAAAGAGCAACAATTTTGAAAAAAAAAAACAAAATATTTTTTACTTTTTGCTATAATAAATATCCCCAAAATAAAAAAATTCTTCATCAGTTTAGGCCAATATGTGTTCTTCCACATACTTTTGGTAAAAAAAAAAAAAAAAAAAATCGCAATTAGCGTGTTTTAATTTGTTTGTGCAAAATGTATAGCATCTACAAACTATGGGAAAGGTTTATGGTATTTTTATGCCATTTTTATTATTATTATTATATATTTTTTTTTTACTAGTAATGGCAGTGATATGCGATTTTTAGCAGTACTGCGGACAGATCGGACACTTTTGACACATTTTTGGGACCATTGACATTTATACAGCAATCAGTGCTATAAATATGCACTGATTGCTGTGTAAATGTCACTGGCAGGGAAGGGGTTAACACTAGGGGGTGATCAAGGGGTTAAATGTGTGTTCCCTCAGTGTGTTCTAACTGTATGGGGATAGGACTGAGTAAGAGAGAAGACATATCGCTGTTCCTACTTACTAGGAACAAACAACATGTCTCCTCTCCTCTGACAGCACAGGGATTTGTGTGTTTACACACACAACTCCCAATGCTGGCGCTCGTGCACGTGATCCCACGTGGCCGGCGGCAATCCCCTCTGGTGGCCGAAAAGGGGAAGGATGTAACCATACGGGGTTTCGCCCAGGAGAGCCATTCTGCTGCAGTATATCCGCATGAACCGGTCGGGAACCGGTTAATTTGACATGATAGCAGCCTCTTGTAGTCCCTGTACAGCAGAGCTAAAGGAAAATCAAGAAGAAGCAGCACAAGAAGCCAGTCAGGTGTGTTGCAGTGCAAAAAGCATGCTGATAGAAGGCGAGAGCAGAATGATGGAGAGATGAGCTCATCAGTGTGCTGCTTCTTCTTTTAAGGCTGCTATACACACACTGAAAATCAGCCAATTCCAAATTACTGTCTGTGTCTACTGGTTGTTAAATCGGCTTCTGTTGAACAGTCCTGCTGGAAAACCATCAGCTCTTGCAGTCAATCATGGTTGCAACACTGATATGTGTATTCTGAAAGGGGGGGGGGGGGGGAGTCCTCACTGTCAAAATACAATATGGCAGCGTGAAAACCCCTGCATGCACATCACTTGTGTGGATGCAGGGATCCATTACTTTTTTCGTCCATACCACTGGTTGAACGTAAAAAAAAAACTGTCCGCATATATACCCACCTTTACTACCTAGTCACAGGATGGGGAGGGAATCTGTTATTGAAAGTGAAACAGCAGCAGATAAAAAATTAGGTCTCTTGCTCTGCCAGGAATACCATATACCATAGTTTGGAGACAACTATAACTTTCACGCAAACCAATCAATATACACTTATTGGGATTCTTTTTACCAAAGACATGTAGAAGAATACATTTTGGCCAAAATTTATATAAAAAAAATTAAGTTTTATTTTTATTTCTTTATTGGATATGTTTTATGGCAAAAAGTAAAAAATATTGGGTTTGTTTTTCAAAATTTTCAGTCTTTTTTTTGTTTATATTGCAAAAAAAAAAAATTAAATAAATAAAATGAAAAGCTCTATTTGTGTAAAAAAAAATTATATAAATTTAATTTGGGTACCCATGTAATTACAAGTTAAAGTAGTGCAGTGCTGAATAGCAAAAAATGGCCTAGTCATGAAGGGGGTAAAATCTTTCAGAGCTCAGGTGGTTAACTGACAATTTTGGTAATGTTACATGGATTCATACGCTTCATACATACTGGATTCATACGATTCATACATACTGTATATAATAACTACACAATAAATGGTATGAAATAATAAAAGAATCCTTTTAGTTTGTAAATACTAAATGACAACATCTAATGTATTCATAAAGAATATGTCATTTTCATTACATTCAACTCTATGTTTTAGGGCTGGTTCACACTGGAACTTGTGTGGTCGCATTGCGCATGTTACTGTGTGGTCCTTTGCATTCTGATTTTGACAGCTCATTCTTTTGAATGGGCTGCCAAACGCACAGAACCAAGCAAAAATGAGGTCAAGCATTACTGCGGCAACATGCGGTTTGGTAGATTCGCTGTGTTTGCGAGATGCATATAGGGTGCCATTAGTTCACGTTAGTACACGGAACGCACCTTTCCCTCACCACGTTCCGGTGTGAATGAGCTCTAATGCCCCGTGCACACAGTCGGATTTTCCAACGAAAAATGTTCGATGGGAGCTTGTTGTTGGAAATTCCCACTGTGTGTAGACTCCATCGCACATTTTCCATCGGAATTTCCATCACACAAAATTTAGATCGTGTGTACACAATTCCGACGCACAAAGTTCCAAGCATGCTCGGAATCAAGGAGAAGAGTCGCACTGGCTATTGAACTTCATTTTTCTCGGCTCGTCATACGTGTTGTACGTCAACGCGTTCTTGACGTTCGGAATTTCCGACAAGATTTGTGTGACCGTGTGTATGCAAGACAAGATTGAGCCAACATCTATCGGAAAAAATCCATGGATTTTGTTGTCAGAATGTCTGATCGTGTGTACGCGGCATTAGAGTTTCTCTTTTTTCTCAAAGTATCCAAATTAAATTTGTTATGGCGCTAAAAAAGTTAATTGTTACCTTATACTTTTTTAGTACATCCAGGTCCTGTGCAATATCTTGTGAACCTAAAATAAAATGACATAAAATGCATAAGAAAGCCTTAGTTATAAAAGGTCATTTAATTTAATTTGCTGTTCATTCTCTATATGTTAATTTAAAGTAAGCATTTTACTGTAGCTACTATTACATGTTGGCCCACTTTATCTTCCAGGTGTTTGCCAACAGTACTGGCAACAGAACCATCACTGACTGTCATATAAGGTAGCACATTGTGCAGAGCTACTGACATATGAAACCCTCATCAATAATTCTGACCGGCCAGTAAAGACTAGAAAACTGACATCACAATTCCTACCTAGGCTAATGGCACATAGTCATTCTTGAATCACTGATCACTAATTCAGAGATTTTAGGAATTACATCATACAAAGTTTAAGGCATAAGTCGAAACTCACCCAACTTGGGACTAAGTCATCTGAACAATGATCTTATTAATAATAATAATTGTAGCACCCTCTAGTTAGGTAGGTGCTAGAGTGAGTATTTTCTGGAAGAAGAGTAGGAAAATTTAGGCAGGCCTAGCTGATGGCTAGGCCTGTTTGTATTCATTCTGGACTGGGAGTGGCTCGGGGTAGCAGCTGGTGACTCACAGGCAGCATCACTGGGACCTCCCTCTTCTTTCTAGAGTCTGCTAGAAAGATCTGGAAGAAGAAGAGGAGGAGAGGTGGCGCTGTCTGGGGTATCTTGGGGAGCCCTGACTAATCCCCAATCTGGATTGGCAGGGGGCAGACATCCTCAAATACCTAGTGTCAGCCCAGCTGGGCAGGAGTTGTCGGGTGGAAAAGCTATAGTTAGAGAGTGCGGAGGCTATCAGGGCCCGCGGGGAGCTCCCCAGTCTGGGGGGGGTGAACCTGGGCCCAGGTGCATCCAGGAGAAGTGAAGAGATCCGGGAAGGAGAGGCACATGAGAGAGCAAGGAAAGGACAGCGGGAGAGAGCACTTCTAAGAGTCTCCAGGGAGGAAAACTGGTCGCAGCCAGGAGGGCTGGTGAGTGAGCACAATCGGGAGGACTAGGGAGGCAAGCATGAGAGAACTGAGAGATTGCAGTTTGAGATGTGTGCAGAACCAAAAGAGAGGACTGTGGGAAGGGCAGTGGAAAGAGGTCTTTCCACTACAGGCAGGACCTGGAAAGTGCTATCTGGGAGTGGTAGCTGAATAGAGGTTATCTAGCACCTGAGCTATTATACACCACAGAAGCCTGAGGTCCCTGTCCGCAAAAGGCAGTTCACTGAGGCCTAACTGAAGTAGTGTCAGGCCTAAACATGTGGTGCTAGCTAGTCTGGAGGAGTAACGGTCTGCAACAAGTGAAGTGCTGGAGGAGTAAAGTTATGCAGCAAGTGAAGTGCTGGAGGAGTGAAGGAAAGGAGGTCTTAAGCAAGTGTTTGTGCTGGAGATAAGACTGGACTGTATATACTGGAGTGTATATAAAAGTCCCAAGCAAGTTGTGTTGAATCATTCTGGGCATCCCATAACTATCCTTTACCCATCCAAGTTCAATCCCCTCAATAAAAACAAAATAAAAAAAAAAACAAAGCAGATGGACTGTTCTATGTCTCTGAATGACTGTGAGATGGAGGTCTGGCTGGGCAGGGTGACAGGTGAACCACTACATTTAGCAACCCCAACGGGGGCATGGCTGCATAATGAATGGATGTTCTATACACAGTATTGATTGGGGTTGATTCTTGTAAAGGAAATAAAGTGTTACTAAACCCACAGCAGTAAAATCAGTCTGTATATGCAGTAAAGCATGCTTGTTATACTGGGGTAGTGATGGCGAACCTTGGCACCCCAGATGTTTTGGAACTACATTTCCCATATTGCTCATGCACCCTGCAGTGTGGTTGAGCATCATGGGAAATGTAGTTCCAAAACATCTTGGGTGCCAAGGTTCGCCATCACTGTACTAGGGTAACCAGATATCCCCGGTTTCCGGGGACAGTACCCAAACTGAGGACACTGTCCCCGGACAAAGTCTGTCCCCGGTTTTGTTCCCGGCAGGGGCGGCGCCAGGTGGTTGCTTGGGAGTGCTTAAGTACCCCCAAAAATTCTTTAAACACCCTCATAGCACCCCCAAAATTCAAATGTCACTACTTGCATATGTCACAATTTTTTTTGTCCCTGCACATCCTCTATTGATGCCAGAAGGCTGGGGACTCTCTTTTTCCTGTGGAGGGATACAGTTGCTCTGTATCCCTCCACAGGAAAATGTATAAGCCGATAATCTTTGGTTAGACCCAGCAGCCTGATTTCAGAGGCGAATTGATATACAGCCTCTCTGCTGCTTCCTCAGCTAATAAGAAAGCCCCCGCCCCCTTCCTTGGCCCGCCTGATTTGACCTCTAGGCTAAGCTGTATCAGGGGGAGGTTCTGGCAGATCGATAGGAGGGGGACAGGATAGGAGTGGAGAAAACACAGCCTGCTATGAAGGATGGACTACAAGAGGCAGACAGATCATTTCTCAGCCTCCGCAGTGAGCCCATGAGTCTAAAGAAACAGCTTCTGCCAGCAATGAGAGAGCAGAGGCTGTTTCCACAGTGTGTGATACAGAAAGCTAGAAGAGCAGCACCCAGACAAGATGTCTGTGTGTTCTATCCCTCCATCTATCCCTCTCATCCATCAATCCCTCCTTCCATCCATCCCTCCCTCCCTCCATCCATCCATCCCTTTCTCCAACCATCCCTTGCTCCATCCATCTATCCCTCCCTCCATCCAGGCCATCAGGCCAGGGCTCTTGCACACAGGTGGTTGAGCCCATTCAGTGTAATTGCAGCTCAGGTGCCGTATACAGCCCGTTCATTGACATGCATAGTTGTGTGCTGCTGTATTACTTTATACCAGTGATATGCAATTAGCGGACCTCCAGCTGTTGCAGAACTACAAGTCCCATGAGGCATAGCAAGACTCTGACAGCCACAAGCATGACATCCAGAAGCAAAGGCATGGCAAAGGCATGCTGGGACTTGTAGTTTTGCAACAGCTGGATGTCCACTAGTTGCATATCCATGCTCTATACAGTGATCAAAAACATGAGTACAGCAGCGTACACCTATTCATGTCAGTGACGGACTGTACATTGTACCTGGGCTGCAATTACACTGAATGACCTCAGCCACCTGTGTGCAAGAGCCTTGAATCTCAATAAAAGTAATGTGAACTTTCTCTCTGTACTATCTCTATTTTCTCATCTTAGTGTAAATTATATCCCATATTGAGTTTGGTGGTCAGTACCATCACCAAATGCAATCTTTTCAAAAGAATCAGCTAATTCGCAACTCCGCACTCTACGTAGTGCATGCCTGAATGCTACAATCTGTACATAGCACGCTCCTGAACCCTGCACTGTGTACGTAGCACACTTCTGAACCCTGCACTCTGTACGTAGCACACTCCTGAACCCTGCACTGTGTACGTAGCACACTCCTGATCTCTGCACTGTGTACGTAGCACACTCCTGATCTCTGCACTGTGTACGTAGCACACTCCTGATCTCTGCACTGTGTACGTAGCACACTCCTGATCTCTGCACTGTGTACGTAGCACACTCCTGATCTCTGCACTGTGTACGTACAACACTCCTGATCTCTGCACTGTGTACGTACAACACTCCTGATCTCTGCACTGTGTACGTACAACACTCCTGATCTCTGCACTGTGTACGTACAACACTCCTGATCTCTGCACTGTGTACGTAGCACACTCCTGATCTCTGCACTGTGTACGTAGCGCACTCCTGATCTCTGCACTGTGTACGTAGCGCACTCCTGATCTCTGCACTGTGTACGTAGCGCACTCCTGATCTCTGCACTGTGTACGTAGCGCACTCCTGATCTCTGCACTGTGTATGTAGCACACTCCTGATCTCTGCACTGTGTACGTAGCACACTCCTGATCTCTGCACTGTGTACGTAGCACACTCCTGATCTCTGCACTGTGTACGTAGCACACTCCTGATCTCTGCACTGTGTACGTAGCACACTCCTGATCTCTGCACTGTGTACGTAGCACACTCCTGATCTCTGCACTGTGTACGTAGCACACTCCTGATCTCTGCACTGTGTACGTACAACACTCCTGATCTCTGCACTGTGTACGTAGCACACTCCTGATCTCTGCACTGTGTACGTAGCACACTCTTGATCTCTGCACTGTGTACGTAGCGCACTCCTGATCTCTGCACTGTGTACGTAGCACACTGCTGATCTCTGCACTGTGTACGTAGCACACTCCTGATCTCTGCACTGTGTACGTGTCAGGGCTGGGCTCAGCCCTTCCTCCTCTGAGCTGGTCACTCAGCTGTCAACTAATTGCCAACTCATATCTCTCCGCAGTGACTCACCTGTTGATGATATCCTGCCTACTTAAGCCGTCCAGCCCAGATGATCTCTGCCTTCGCTGGTCAACATCAGAGACCATCTCCTGCGTTCCTGTTAAAGACTTGCTTGGCTGACATTCCTTCTGGCTCCAGATCCTGCTTGCTGTTCCACTATGCTGATCCCTGGCTCCCCGACTTTCTGGCTTGTCTGACTCTCCGTTCCGGTTACCGAACTTTGGCTATGTTTTGACTACGTTTGTTCTATTTACTTTTATTATTAAACAAGTGTGATTTAACTGTACTTCTGTCTCCATTCATGGTTTCTGACAGTACGTAGCGCACTCTTGATCTCTGCCCGGCGTACGTAGCGCACTCCTGATCTCTGCGCGGCGTACGTAGCGCACTCCTGATCTCTGCGCGGCGTACGTAGCGCACTCCTGATCTCTGTGCGGCGTACGTAGCGCACTCCTGATCTCTGCGCGGCGTACGTAGCAAACTCCTGATCTCTGCGCGGCGTACGTAGCGCACTCCTGATCTCTGAGCGGCGTACGTAGCGCACTCTTGATCTCTGAGCGGCGTACGTAGCGCACTCCTGATCTCTGAGCGGCGTACGTAGCGCACTCCTGAACTCTGCGCGGCGTACGTAGCGCACTCCTGATCTCTACACGCCGTATGTAGCGCAGTCCTGATCTCTGCACGCCGTACGTAGCGCAGTCCTGATCTCTGCACCGTGTACGTAGTGCATTCCTGATCTCTGCACCATATACGTAGCGTACTATTGAACCCTGCACTCTGTATATAACGCACCCTTGAATTCTGCACTCTTAATGTTGTGCACGCCTAAACTCTGTACATAGGGCACCCCTGAACTCTGCACATCGTGCACCCCTGAACTCTGCACTCCGTACATCGCGCACCCCTGAACTCTGCACATCGTGCACCCCTGAACTCTGCACTCTGTACATCGCGCACCCCTGAACTCTGCACATACACTGCATATATCAATTTGCCAATAAAAAAAAAATATGTCCCCGGATTTCATTTTAAAAATCTGGTCACCTTATGTTATACTCACTGTGGAACCTAAGGGGTTAATCCTGCGCATTGGATAGAAAGGCTGTTTGATCCTGTCTTGTCTGATCCTCCCCTTCTTCTATAGTCCCCAATCCATCTCTTGACAATTCAGAGCCTTGGGGCACTCTGCACATGCTCAGTTTGGTGTGTATTCCTAGAGAGGTTTTTTTTTCTTGGCAGGGTGCATGTGATTAGGGCCAATCAGCATTGTCCAGACAGAGGGTCAGGAGTCATGCAGCCTCGTAGGACAGTCAAAGTATAAAAGGCTGTTTGATCCTGTCTTGTCTGATCCTCCCCTTCTTCTATAGTCCCCAATCCATCTCTTGAGAATTCAGAGCCTTGGGGCACTCTGCACATGCTCAGTTTGGTGTGTATTCCTAGAGAGGTTTTTTTTTTCTTGGCAGGGTGCATGTGATTAGGGCCAATCAGCATTGTCCAGACAGAGGGTCAGGAGTCATGCAGCCTCGTAGGACAGTCAAAGTATAATGAAAGTATAATGAAAACTTCTCTTACAAGTGCTTGGCCGGACACTGATAGAAGTCACAAGACTACTATATACTGCTGATGAGAAAAGGTATTTAGCAGTTTATATTTACTAAAAATATTGCATTTCCGTATTCTGTAGGAGACCAAATATAGTGAATGCAGGGTCCTGGGTTTAGTAACACTTTAAAGCTTGTGGGTCAGCATAGGTCAGCCATCTAGTATTGTCAGAAGATCTCAAAAATAGCAGCATTTGTTAATCCTTCACGACACTTTAACCTCAGATATTTGGCCATCCAAGGTGCCAGGTACGAGTGCTACAGACAGATGATGACTACCCATCTCATGTTGGGGACACTGAAAACGATGTTATGTATATACCCAACAAATAAGCCATCAAACAAACTGCTCCTTCCAACATGCATAGCTCCCAATTGTCCCTGATTTTGAGGGAATGCCCCTGATTTGGAACAAAGTTCCTCTGTCCCTCTTTCCTCCTCATCTGTCCCGCAGTTTGGTCTGATCTATAAACTGTACTTTGACATGCATTAAGACGCACTTTATGTGTGTTTTTGAATTAGGAATTTGGAGTAGACAGGATTAACAACTGTTGACAAAGGCTTGTTAATACCTTTTTGCCAACACTTCAAATGCATTTGTGTTTTGATGCATTGCTATTGACTTTCATGCCAACACGCAGAAAACTGGACATGTGATATTTTTTCAAAGCACAATACAATGCAATCATGAGATAGAAACAGACGTTTTTTTGTTTTTTTTCTTTTTGTGCAAACGTTGGACAAATGCATTTTAGTGTGTTAAAACACAACAGTGTAAAAGAGCCCTCAAGCTAGAAAGGTCAGTCCACTTACGTCTGATATTACAGTCTTTGGTAGCTGCTACACAGCTAAACTACTAGACAGAAGATAGTTAAACTACTGCCTATAAGCGTCATAGGGTGCACTTACACTGGCAGTTTTAACTGTGTCTTGGCACAGTTCACCCCCACAGTTCAGCCCCTAACAGGGCTGCTGTTAGAAACCATGGGGCCCCATACAGACAACCTGGTACGGGGCACCCCATACAGCCAATGCTTCAGTTATGAATGAACACAGTGAGTGATCGGTACCGACCACTTTGGGGAGGGCGCAATTACTAGAACCAGTCCCTTTTTTGGCTCTCTCTGCAGCAGATGAAAGCCAACGGGAGGGAGAGGAGAAGAGGCTGCTGTAGAGAGCCATACAGGGAATTGGTTCCAGTAATTACCCCCCTGCCGCACCGATCACTCTCCCTGCCCACATCCGATTCACCCTTCTGCTTGTGCCCAGGACCACTTGGAAAGGGTGGTCCTGGGAATGGTTCACTTGTGGTCCGATACGGTTAGCTTCAGTGTTAGCGCAAACCGTGCCGAAGCATCATAGATCATCAAGCATGGAAGTAGGGATCACTGTGGTATGGTTGGCAGAGGTGATCATCTAAGCGTGCCCAGAAACACTTGCCTATAGCCCCATGTGAGTGCAGACCAGCAAGGCAGTTGGGACAATCCTACTAACTCATGGTTCAGTTGAGCCATACACAGTATAAGTGCATCCTTATATTCCTTAGGGACTCCAATGGTGAGATCTTTGCACTTGAGTTCCCAGGTCTGCACACCTGTTGTGGCTAATATTAGGAGGGTCACATTCTTCCTCTCGGACTTCTTTTTTTAAGCATGTAAACATTGTCACAAGAGGCACTGAAACATGCAAAAGTGGGTATGAATAGAGCCAGGTATTACGGCAGAAACATCTGACAAATAAGAAGTCAGCGGTAAAAACCCATTACACCGGGTTCCACTTTAATATCACTTTTGGGTGGATTCATCCTTTAAAAATTACAATTGTTTACTTTTAGGTTTCTGATACAGAAAAAAAAAGACTATCATCAAATGTACACAATTTCACACTTACCCAACAATAGCCAGGGCTTTATGACCCCCACCTGCAAGTCCATGCTAAGGTCCTGCACATATCCACAGGCTGGTCCGCCATGTTGCTCTGGGTCATCCACAACATGTACCAGGGAATCTTTCCATGTCTCTATGATTCTCTTTCCTGATAATGTTGTAACGCGAGTGCATTGTTTCTTGAGTCTGTTTTTAGAGAATCCTTTAATCTCATCACCCAGTGAGTGCATCACATGAGCATTCGCTCTACAATGTGCAGCCAGAGACGTGTAGTGACAGCAGACAATGCACTCAGATACCAAGCTCACATCTGATCCCTTCCTAGAGCTGGGTGTTCATTCAAGTCTTCCTGCATGACATAACAGAAGCCTTGTCATTGGGTATTCTCTTCACATCCTTCATTGGCTGCTTCTCATAAGGCACAGAGCGAAAGCTGGAACTGCAGATCTGGTTCCCTGAGTGCATACCATCTGTGTGACATGCTGTTCTACTGAGATCATGCAACTTTTTGACAGTTTTTTTTTTTTTCATTTAAAAACAATGTGCCTACAGAAATGTGATGCTTTACCAATACATATCTCTTCATGCACAACACAGAACCCATGAAACCTGAACTAGAGGAAGGGATAAAAGATTATTACTGTGGGAAAAATTACATGGAGTGTTTCTTACAGCACAACAATATGGATAAAGTACAAAATACTCACAAGAAAAAAAAAATGAATTTTTGCAAATGTTTTGTGTTTCTGAAATATGTCATATGTGCTTGCACAAGGGAACACCAAAGCAACACAGCATCACGTTTACCCGAGTAAAAGCATGTACAATCATTCACTGCTTTGGCCGGTGGTACATGCCACCTGTGATTCCCCAGGTGCGGAAAAACCGCCATGTTTTTTATGCTAGAACTCACCATCTGTGTGTATGTGCCCTTATTGGTAAGAAACGTACCTCCCAAGAGATTAAGACCATTTAAAATAAACACAGTTACAAACAAAACCCCCTAGGCTGTGTTTTTTTATTTTTTTGAATAAAGATTTTTTGTTGTATTTTTTTTTTTTAAACATATATATTTTTTCTCTTTTTTCTTTACAGCCCAGAGCCGGGAAATCTGAAATTTTTCTCCCTCGCACTGGGGCTGCATCCACACTGCAAGGGTTAACTAACTGTTTATCAGAGTTGGGTGAACAGTTCAAACCGAGCAAAAGTTCGGCCAAACATCGCCTGTTCACCTGTTCGGTGAGCACCCGAATTTGGGGGACGCTCAACGGGATGCTCGCCCGGCAAACGCCCCACAAAGCTTTGCCTAATGAGGGCACAGTGAATAGCTGGTTGTTAAAGTGATTGTAAGAGCCCTTTCACACTGGGGCGGGGGCGGCATCGGCGGTAAAACGCCGCTATTATTAGCGGCGTTTTACTGTCGGTATGCGGCCGCTAGCCGAGAAAGGGTTAAATACCACCGCAAAGCGCCTCTGCAGAGGTGCTTTGCCGGCAGTATAGCCGCGCTGTCCCATTGATTTCAATGGGCAGGAGCGGTAAAGGAGCGGTATACACATCGCTCCTTCACCGCTCCGAAGATGCTGCTAGCAGGACTTTTTTTACCGTCCTGCCAGCGCATCGCTCCAGTGTGAAAGCCCTCGGGGCTTTCACACTGGAATGAAAGTAGCGGCACTTTCGGGTCGGTTTGCAGGCGCTATTATTAGCGCAATAGCGCCTGCAAACCGCCCCAGTGTGAAAGGGCTCTAAAGGTAAAAAATTTATCATATACTTACCTCCACTGTGCAGCTTGTTTTGCACAGAGTGGCCCCGATCCTGGTCTTCTGGGGTCCCTCGGCGGCTCTCGTGGCTCCTCCCCACATCTGATAACCCCCTCTGAGAACCGCTTCCCCGAGAGGGTTACCTTGCAGGCGTGCTCCCGTGTCCAGCATTCGGCCTCTATAGAGGCCGAATGCAGGACTGGGCCCCGCCCCCCGGCGCTCGTGTCATTGGATGTGATTGACAGCAGCGGGAGCCAATGGCTGCTATCATTCTATCCAATCAACAGCCGAGAACCCCGGGCAGAGAGACAGCGTGTCCCCGTGGGATCAGGTAAGTAAAACGGGGGGCCGGGGGCCGGTTACTGACAGGTGTTTGACAGGTGCATCCTATGCATTAAGCGGGCCAGGAAGCCAGCTGCTACATCCTTAACCACTTCAGCCCCAGAAGGATTTGTCCCCTAATGACCAGGCCATTTTTTGCGATACGGCACTGCGTCGCTTTAACTGACAATTGCGCGAATGTGCAACGCTGTACTCACACAAAATTGATGTCCTTTTTTTCCCACAAACAGAGCTTTCTTTTGGTGTTATTTGATCACCTCTGCGGTTTTTATTTGTTGCGCTATAAACAAAAAATAGCGACAATTTTGAAAAATATATATATTTTTTACTTTTTGCTATAATAAATATTTCCCCAAACATTCTTTAAAAAACAAAGTTATTCATCAGTTTAGGCCGATATGTATTCTTCTACATATTTTTGGTAAAACAAAATCGCAATAAGTGTATATTGATTGGTTTGCGCAAAAGTAATAGCGTCTACAAAATAGGGGATAGATTTATGGCATTTTTATTATTATTATTTTTTTTTTACTAGTAATGGTGCGATTTTTAGTGGGACTGCGACATTGCGGCAGACAGATTGGACACTTTTTTGGGACCACTGACATTTATACAGCGATTAGAGCTAAAAAATAGCCACTGATTACTGTATAAATTTCACTGGCAGGGAAGGGGTTAACACTAGGGGGCGATCAAGGGGTTAAATGTGTCCTAGGAAGGTGTTTCTAACTGTGGGGGCAGTGTAGTGACTGGGAGTAGAGAGACATCGTTATTTCTAATCACTAGAATGGGGATCTGTCTGTTTACATTGATAGGTCCCCCGTTCTCTCTCTCGGAGGAGCGATCGCGGGTGCCCGGGGGACACTGCGGCCGCTGGGCACGTGCATCAGCTCCTACGTCACGTGGCGGGTGGGTGCATGCATGTGCCTGCTAAGGTTATTTAAAGAGCCGACGTACAGCTACAGCGATTTGCCCAGGAGAGCCAATGTGCCGCAGTATAATGACGGCGGCTGGTCGGCTAGTGGTTAAAGTAGTTGTAAAGTCAGAAGGTTTTTTATCTTAATGCATTCTTTGCATTAAGATTAAAAACTTTCTATGTGCAGCAGCCCCCCCTAATACTTACCTAAACCCATCTCGATTCAGCGATGTTGCAGGAGTGTCTTAGCTGCCTGGGACTCTGCTTCCTCATTGGCTGAGATGGCAGCATGGCACCATTGGCTCCCGCCGCTGTCAATCAAAGTCAGGGAGTCAATGAGGAGAAAGAGGGGGTGGGTCTGAATGGACACACAGAGCAGCGGCTCAGTATGGGTGCCCCCATAGCAAGCTGCTTGCTGTGGGGGCACTCAACAGGAGAGAGGGGCCAGGAGCACCAATGAGGGACCCGAGAAGAGGAGGATCTGGGCTGCTTTGTGCAAAACCACTGCACAGAGGAGTTAAGTATAAAATGTTTGTTAATTTTAAAGGAAAAAGCTGTGACTTTAGTATCACTTTAATAACGGATAAGTCATGGGCTTCCCCGCTGACAGCTGAAAGAAACAATTACGAACGTTCGTTATGATGAATTTAAAAAGCAAAAATTACCTTTCTTAATGTGGCAGTCGTCGGACACATTATGCTCATTATGAGGGGCTCCCATCATCCCTGTGCTGTGCTGACTTTGTCCTGGGGCTGTACCCCTGCTGCGCTCATTATGAGGGGCTCCCACCATCCCTGTGCTGTGCTGACTTCCTAGCTTTGTACCCCTGCTGTGCTCATTATGAGGGGCTCCCACCATCCCTGTGCTGTGCTGACTTCCTAGCTTTGTACCCCTGCTGTGCTCATTATGAGGGGCTCCCACCATCCCTGTTCTGCGCTGACTTCCTAGCTTTGTACCCCTGCTGTGCTCATTATGAGGGGCTCCCACCATCCCTGTTCTGCGCTGACTTCCTAGCTTTGTACCCCTGCTGTGCTCATTATGAGGGGCTCCCACCATCCCTGTGCTGTGCTGACTTCCTGGGTTTGTACCCCTGCTGTGCTCATTATGAGGGGCTCCCACCATCCCTGTGCTGTGCTGACTTCCTCTGGGGCTGTACCCCTGCTGTGCTCATTATGGGGGCTCCCACCATCCCTGTGCTGTGCTGACTTCCTGGGTTTGTACCCCTGCTGTGCTCATCATGAGGGGGCTCCCACCATCCCTGTGCTGTTATGACTTCCTGGGTTTGTACCCCTGCTGTGCTCATTATGAGGGGCTCCCACCATCCCTGTGCTGTGCTGACTTCCTGGGTTTGTACCCCTGCTGTGCTCATTATGAGGGGCTCCCACCATCCCTGTGCTGTGCTGACTTCCTGGGTTTGTACTCCTGCTGTGCTCATTATGAGGGGCTCCCACCATCCCTGTGCTGTGCTGACTTCCTCTGGGGCTGTACCCCTGCTGTGCTCATTATGGGGGCTCCCACCATCCCTGTGCTGTTATGACTTCCTGGGTTTGTACCCCTGCTGTACTCATTATGAGGGGCTCCCACCATTCCTGTGCTGTGCTGACTTCCTGGGTTTTTAACGTCATCATAAGAATAATCGTAATTATTATGACAATAATAAAACAATATTAACAAACATTATTTTGTCCGATTCTGAATCTCCCATCGACTACCAGTACCAGTCTCCCACTCCCATATTAAAAAAGGGCATTTTCCCAACCCTCACTCAGCAGCAGAAGAAAACCTCTGATTGGTCAACAAAACACCAGTCACGTTTCCATTTTGGATCCGAAATTCGTCAACGAAATGTCGTATTTCGTATAAAATTTGAAAGCATAGCAATTCAAATTTCGGATGCTTCCAAATGTACGAATTTTCGGAAATTCGTACGAATTTTCGATTCGTACGAAATGAATCGCACATGACTACTGTTTATGTCTAGAGGAGAGTAAAAGCACATTTACTTACCCAATCCTCTGCTTCCCTGTAGATGCTACTATGCTCCAGCAGTGGACTGTCCCTCGGCATCCTGTGCTATTAGGTTATTTCCTGTGCTGGTCAATGATTTTCATATAAAATTAACAAAAATAAACAAAAAACATGTGGCCACTAGATGGTGCCAAATATCATAAGAATTGGTGCCATCTCGTGGCCAAATGCAGTGTTTTCTGTTTTGAATCAATGAAAAATATTGACCAGCACAGGAAATAAGCCTAATAACATAAACTTTTTTTGCCCCATTCCACAGAACAAATATACATGCTTTTTCAGTGGGGGATTTTTATTTTGTTTTTATAAATACACCCCACGACCAGCCGCCGTCATTATACCACGGCAGGTCAGCTCGTTCCAACGAATCGCCGTAACTGTATGGTGATCCGTTTAACAGCTACAGCGAGCGCGCGCCCGTCGCAGGGGAGCCAATGCGTGTGGCCGGAGGCCGTGATGTCCGCTTGCCACCCGCGATTGCTCCACAGATAGCCAGAATGGGGATCTGTCAATGTAAAAAACAGATCTCTGTTCTGACAGGGGAGTTCAGAGTGATTCTCTATTCCTAGTGATTAGCAACAGCGATCTCTTTGTACTCCCAGTCAGTCCCCTCCCCCCACAGTTAGAAACACCTCCCAGGGAACACATTTAACCCCTTGATCGCCCCCTAGTGTTAACCCCCTTCATCTGCCAGTGACATTTATGCAGTGATCAGTGCATTTTTATAGTACTGATCTCTGTATAAATGTCACTGGTCCCAAAAAAGTGTCAAAAGTGTCCGATCTGTCCGCCGCTGATCACTGCCATTACTATTTAAAAAAAAAATCTATTCCCTATTTTGTAAATGCTATAACTTTTGCGCAAACCTAATCCATATACGCTTATTATGATTTTTTTTACCAAAAATACGTAGAATACATATTGGCCTAAACTGACATAATTTTTTTTTGGGTACAGCGTCACACAACCGTGCAATTGTCAGTTAAAGTAACGCAGTGCCGTATCGCAAAAAATGGCCTGGTCAGGAAGAGGGTAAATCCTTCCGAGGCTGAAGTGCTTAAATTAGTAAACTATGAGATCTAATGAATCAATTCCCTATTTTGTAGACACTGTATCTTTTGCACAAACCAATCAATATATGCTTATTGCGATTTTTTTAACCAAAAATATGTAGAAGAATACAGTTAAAGGGACGCAGTGCTGTATCGCAAAAAATGGCCTGGTCATTAAGGGGCAAATCTTCCTGTCCTTAAATGGTTAAAGTATATGTCAAACCAAAAAATTTTCTATTAATCATTTCAACTTTATTTAATAATGTTTACTTTTCTATCTGTTTAGCATGTACATAGTGGAAATATTCACTTTCAGTTTTTCAAAGCCAATAGAACAATTATTATCAAATTTTTAATTCTAATGTTTAGGGGTTCTCAACATGAATTGTAATTATTTTTTTACACAGGATTTATAAAGCTCCAATGGTTTCTGTAGTGCTTTATAAAATAAAGTGTTAAATAAATTACGTTACATTTTAATTATTTATAGAATCCATATTACTACACATCGCCAGTGTGTATTAATATTGTAACGTTTATATGTTTATATGCGGTGTGGGAGAATGGTTTAATGCCCCTGTAGAAGTCCAATCAGACGAAACCCATCGGGCCAAGCTTATCATTCCCCACACTTTGTTTTTATATTTTTATCTTTCGTGATCCCGTTTTATAGCTGTACATTGGTTTGTCCCAATAAACCTACCTGTTTGATGTGCACGATTGGAGCACTCCATTGTTTTCTTTCCACATTTTTATGTGAAGTGAGATTTGGACCTTCCTGCCGAACGTGGGACTCCCTTCGGGTGGTGGATACAGTTGTAGCTGTTCCAGATAAGGGGAAATGTGGTTTGAGATTCGGCACCCCCACTTCATTCCAGGACAGCCATCCATCTGGATCTCTAAGGATTCGGTGCCACCGGCATCCGAATCCACCAGTTCCAGTAAGAGTATTTTATCTCTCTACACTTCAAGATTTCCATGTAGATTAATCACATACCAGAAGATTTCTCCACACATATTGGATTTCACTTTTTACTATATTGTGGGACTTTATCACTGACTTTCTTTATACCCACATCACAGTGGGGAGTCACTCATAAGTTTTTGAATTATATTTATTTTCACATATATTTTTTCTTGGCACGTTGTAGCGCTACATATTTACACCATTTTACCTTTGAATATTTGTCATATTTTTTTTTTTTTTTCAAATAACATTTTATTGTAATATTTGTATTACAAGTGAATATTTGTCATATTTTTATGTAGCAGCTTTGTTCTTTCTCTCACTGGGTTAGCGCAGTTATATATTTTCCCATCCTAAAATGTATTAATCAAAATTCTGCGTTTCAAAGTCAGAATTCTATTTTTTCATTTTTTTTTTTTAAAGTGATTGCATCTGTTATTCTAAATTGGTTGGTCATTACTAATGCAATCTATTTCTTTCAAGTTTTATAAACACTTGAAACAGTCACAATATGATAGATTTTTTAAACTTGGAATCATCCATACATCTGTTATAATATAGTGGTCTTTATAAGTTGTTCTGATTATCATGATTTGGGTGAAATGTTGTTTTGTAAGTGTACTAATGAATTTTATTGTGAAATGATTGGCACAAAACTTTGCGTTGTTACAACTACCCTTGTATTTGTTTTGTAGCCCTGAAGAGGGGTTCAAAATCTTAGAGCCCCCAAAAAACATATGTTGTCTTTCTATTATAATGTAAAGCAGAGGCGTATTTATAAAATAAACAGATCTACAAATATGGTGGTAGAAAAGCAATTTTAACATAGAGGTATTTCAAATTTGTATACTGTTTAGGAGTTCACCTACAGTTTTTATAAGAAGCGATTGGTTAACCCTCCAAGTAAATGAATCAAATTGTAACTCTTTTATTTTAGTTTTGGACACAGTGGTGAAGAATTAGAAGTTTTGTGAGGTCTTTATTGCTGTGTCCAGCTTGAGATTTCCAATAATCATTTGTAATACTTAAAGTGATTGTAAACCCATCATTTTTTTTTAAATACAAACATAAAAAACAAACAAACAAGAAAATAGAATCATCTATCGGCTGCCTAAAGCTGGCTACACATTATACAATTTTCTTGTTCAATTTCCTTTAGATTTACCTTCAGCTATGTAGTGAAAGGGCCTGACTGCATACAATTTGAAAGTGTTCAGGTTTGACTTCATATTCCAGTTGGAAAATATAAAGGAAAATTGTATAATGTGTAGCCAGCTTTAGTCAGTGGCAAGAGAACACATTTTATTTCAAATTTTTCAAAATTGTCAGTCTTTTTTTGTTTATAGCACGAAAAATAAAAACTGCAGAGGTGATCAAATACCACCAAAAGAAATCTCTATTTGTGGGGAAAAAAAAAGACTTCAATTTTATTTGATAAATTAAAAGGAATGCAGAGCTCTCACCAAGGGAATCTCCTGAGTATAGAAGTAGAGTCCACAATAGAGCGCTCAGGCTGTTTTGTCCTCCAGACAACACTTACCCTACGTTCACACCTATGCGTATTTTAGTGCGTTTTGCAGTTTTCAGAAACGCACTACAGTCCATTTAACATGGTTTCCTATGGTACTAGTTCACAACTATGTGTTTTGTGTCCATGCGTTTTTGGAAAGGGTCGGGTACTTTTTTCCCACGATTTGCAGTTCATAGATTTCAATGGAGCTGCACCAGAAACGCAAGTGGTGCTTTGTTATGCGATTTTTGATGTGTTTTGCGGTTCTTATTATACCACTGTATATAGCTGGTTGCTAAGCAGGGGGCTGTGAAGCCAGCCGCGTCCTTGGCAACCGAGGAGTCATCAGCTGTCGGATCTAGTATGGATTCGGAGGCGACCCCCCCCCCCACGCTATTATTAAAGAAAAAGTACCAATATCCATACCAGACCCTTATCCGAGCATGCCGCCTGGCAGGTCAGGAAAGGAAGGGGACGAGCGAGCGCCCCCCCCCCCCCAAACCATACCATGCCGCATGCCCTCAACATGGGGGGTACGGGTGCTTTGGGGCAGGGGGGCTCTGCGCCCCACCCCAAAGCACCTTGCCCCCATGTTAAGGACAAGGGCCTCTTCCTGACAACCCTTGTCCGGTGGTTGTCAGGGGCTGTGGGCAGGGTGGCTTATCGTAATCTGGAAGCTCCCTTTAACAAGGGGACCCCCAGATCCCAGCCCCACACCCTATGTGAATGGGTATCGGGTACATTGTACCCCTACACATTCACCAAAAAAGCAGTGAAAGGTAAAAAAAAAGAGCCAGTTTTTGACAATTCCTTTATTAGTAAAATAGCTCTGAGCCTCCGCCGTCTCTCCCGGTGCCCTCGCCTTCTTCCGCTGCTGTTTTCTCTCCAAGCTGTCATCTCCCGGTGTCGTCATCTTCCTCCTCACGTCGTCGTTGCCGTCTTCTTCTTCTTCCTCGCCGTCTGCACTGATCTCACACACGGACTATCCCTTGTACTGATCTCATACACGGACTATTCCTTGTACTGATCTCACACACGGACTATCCCTTGTACTGATCTCATACACGGACTATCCCTTGTACTGATCACATACACGGACTATCCCTTGTACTGATCTCATACACGGACTATCCCTTGTACTGATCACATACACGGACTATCCCTTGTACTGATCACATACACGGACTATCCCTTGTACTGATCTCACACGGACTATCCCTTGTACTGATCTCACACGGACTATCCCTTGTACTGATATCACACACGGACTATCCCTTGTACTGATCTCACACACGGACTATCCCTTGCACTGATCACATACACGGACTATCCCTTGCACTGATTTCACACACGGACTATCCCTTGTACTGATTTCACACACGGACTATCCCTTGTACTGATCTCACACACGGACTATCCCTTGTACTGATCTCACACACGGACTATCCCTTGTACTGATCACACACACGGACTATCCCTTGTACTGATCTCATACACAGACTATCCCTTGTACTGATCACATACACGGACTATCCCTTGTACTGATCTCATACACGGACTATCCCTTGTACTGATCACATACACGGACTATCCCTTGTACTGATCTCATACACGGACTATCCCTTGTACTGATCACATACACGGACTATCCCTTGTACTGATCACATACACGGACTATCCCTTGTACTGATCTCATACACGGACTATCCCTTGTACTGATCTCACACACGGACTATCTCTTGTACTGATCACATACATACACGGACTATCTCTTGTACTGATCTCACACACGGACTATCCCTTGTACTGATATCATACACGGACTATCCCTTGCACTGATCACACACACGGACTATCCCTTGTACTGATCTCATACATGGACTATCCCTTGTACTGATCTCACACACGGACTATCCCTTGTACTGATCTCATACACGGACTATCCCTTGCACTGATCTCATACACGGACTATCCCTTGTACTGATCTCATACACGGACTATCCCTTGCACTGATCTCATACACGGACTATCCCTTGTACTGATCTCATACACGGACTATCCCTTGTACTGATCTCATACACGGACTATCCCTTGTACTGATCTCATACACGGACTATCCCTTGTACTGATCTCACACACGGACTACCTCTTGTACTGATCACATACATACACGGACTATCTCTTGTACTGATCTCACACACGGACTATCCCTTGTACTGATCTCATACACGGACTATCCCTTGCACTGATCACACACACGGACTATCCCTTGTACTGATCTCATACACGGACTATCCCTTGTACTGATCTCACACACGGACTATCCCTTGTACTGATCACATACACGGACTATCCCTTGTACTGATCTCATACACGGACTATCCCTTGTACTGATCACATACACGGACTATCCCTTGTACTGATCTCACACAGACTATCCATTGTACTGATCCCACACACGGACTATCCCTTGCACTGATCACATACACGGACTATCCCTTGCACTGATTTCACACACGGACTATCCCTTGTACTGATTTCACACACGGACTATCCCTTGTACTGATCTCACACACGGACTATCCCTTGTACTGATCTCACACACGGACTATCCCTTGTACTGATCACACACATGGACTATCCCTTGTACTGATCTCATACACAGACTATCCCTTGTACTGATCACATACACGGACTATCCCTTGTACTGATCACATACACGGACTATCTCTTGTACTGATCTCACACACGGACTATCTCTTCTACTGATCACATACATACACGGACTATCTCTTGTACTGATCTCACACACGGACTATCCCTTGTACTGATCTCATACATGGACTATCCCTTGCACTGATCACAAACACGGACTATCCCTTGTACTGATCTCATACACGGACTATCCCTTGTACTGATCTCACACACGGACTATCCCTTGTACTGATCTCACACACGGACTATCCCTTGCACTGATCTCATACACAGACTATCCCTTGTACTGATCTCATACACAGACTATCCCTTGTACTGATCTCATACACAGACTATCCCTTGTACTGATCTCATACACGGACTATCCCTTGTATTGATCTCACACACGGACTATCCCTTGTACTGATCTCATACACGGACTATCCCTTGCACTGATCTCATACACAGACTATCCCTTGTACTGATCTCATACACAGACTATCCCTTGTACTGATCTCATACACAGACTATCCCTTGTACTGATCTCATACACGGACTATCCCTTGTATTGATCTCACACACGGACTATCCCTTGTACTGATCACACACACGGACTATCCCTTGTACTGATCTCATACACGGACTATCCCTTGTACTGTTCACATACACGGACTATCCCTTGTACTGATCACATACACGGACTATCCCTTGTACTGATCTCATACACGGACTATCCCTTGTACTGATCTCACACACGGACTATCCCTTGTACTGATCTCATACACGGACTATCCCTTGTACTGATCTCACACACGGACTATCTCTTGTACTGATCACATACACGGACTATCCCTTGTACTGATCTCATACACGGACTATCCCTCGTACTGATCTCACACACGGACTATCTCTTGTACTGATCACATACACGGACTATCTCTTGTACTGATCTCACACACGGACTATCCCTTGTACTGATCTCATACACGGACTATCCCTTGCACTGATCACACACACGGACTATCCCTTGTACTGATCTCATACACGGACTATCCCTTGTACTGATCTCATACATGGACTATCCCTTGTACTGATCTCACACACGGACTATCCCTTGTACTGATTTCACACACGGATTATCCCTTGTACTGATCTCATACACGGACTATCCCTTGCACTGATCTCACACACGGACTATCCCTTGTACTGATCTCATACACAGACTATCCCTTGTACTGATCACATACATACACGGACTATCCCTTGCACTGATCTCACACACGGACTATCCCTTGTACTGATTTCACACACGGACTATCCCTTGTACTGATCTCACACACGGACTATCCCTTGTACTGATCTCACACACGGACTATCTCTTCTACTGATCACATACATACACGGACTATCTCTTGTACTGATCTCACACACGGACTATCCCTTGTACTGATCTCATACATGGACTATCCCTTGCACTGATCACAAACACGGACTATCCCTTGTACTGATCTCATACACGGACTATCCCTTGTACTGATCTCACACACGGACTATCCCTTGTACTGATCTCACACACGGACTATCCCTTGCACTGATCTCATACACAGACTATCCCTTGTACTGATCTCATACACAGACTATCCCTTGTACTGATCTCATACACAGACTATCCCTTGTACTGATCTCATACACGGACTATCCCTTGTATTGATCTCACACACGGACTATCCCTTGTACTGATCTCATACACGGACTATCCCTTGCACTGATCTCATACACAGACTATCCCTTGTACTGATCTCATACACAGACTATCCCTTGTACTGATCTCATACACAGACTATCCCTTGTACTGATCTCATACACGGACTATCCCTTGTATTGATCTCACACACGGACTATCCCTTGTACTGATCACACACACGGACTATCCCTTGTACTGATCTCATACACGGACTATCCCTTGTACTGTTCACATACACGGACTATCCCTTGTACTGATCACATACACGGACTATCCCTTGTACTGATCTCACACACGGACTATCCCTTGTACTGATCTCATACACGGACTATCCCTTGTACTGATCTCACACACGGACTATCTCTTGTACTGATCACATACACGGACTATCCCTTGTACTGATCTCATACACGGACTATCCCTCGTACTGATCTCACACACGGACTATCTCTTGTACTGATCACATACACGGACTATCTCTTGTACTGATCTCACACACGGACTATCCCTTGTACTGATCTCATACACGGACTATCCCTTGCACTGATCACACACACGGACTATCCCTTGTACTGATCTCATACACGGACTATCCCTTGTACTGATCTCATACATGGACTATCCCTTGTACTGATCTCACACACGGACTATCCCTTGTACTGATTTCACACACGGATTATCCCTTGTACTGATCTCATACACGGACTATCCCTTGCACTGATCTCACACACGGACTATCCCTTGTACTGATCTCATACACAGACTATCCCTTGTACTGATCACATACATACACGGACTATCCCTTGCACTGATCTCACACACGGACTATCCCTTGTACTGATTTCACACACGGACTATCCCTTGTACTGATCTCACACACGGACTATCCCTTGTACTGATCTCATACACGGACTTTCCCTTGTACTGATCTCATACACGGACTATCCCTTGCACTGATCTCATACACGGACTATCCCTTGCACTGATTTCACACACGGACTATCCCTTGTACTGATCTCATACACGGACTATCCCTTGCACTGATTTCACACACGGACTATCTCTGGAAGACTCACACTGAGAATGTTGCGCGGTGGACGTAGCAGGCTGTACACGAAGCTCCGCCCACACCTGTCCTACCCTCACCTAGCTCTGCCCGCAGCTTCCATACAGCCAATCAAGACGACGCAGCGAACCGATGATGTCACCACGGCATTCCGCGTTCACGGCACGGAGCACGGACGGGGACGCGCATCTCCCGGATCCCTCGGGAAAGGGAGAGGGGCGGTGCCGGCGGTGGACGATCCCACATCTCGACAGGAAGGGAGGGGCTGTCGGCGGTTCTAGGCAGGCGTGTCATCGCGTTAAACTGCGGAGCATGGGATCTGTATGAGAGGTCCCCCCCCCCCTTCCCTACAACAACAAACCCCCTTCCCTTCTTCTCCCGGGACGCCCGGGATCTCCGCCCTATCGCCTCAGCGCTGTTCTCCTCCCGGTGAGGCCGCCGCCGACTCCTGTAGTGGAGGACGGGCAGCATGTCGCGCTCCGTGCTGCAGCCCAGTCAGCAGAAGCTGGCCGAGAAACTCACCATCCTCAATGACCGGGGGGTCGGCATGCTCACCCGACTCTACAACATCAAGAAGGTAAAACCGGGGAGCCGGGGGGGTGCGGGGCCTATACCGGGAATCATGACACCGGGGGAGGAGAGGGGAGGGGACTCCCGGAGAGAGGAGCCCGGACATCCCGGGGTGGAGGGGACACACAGGGCGGTGCAGGATGAGGAGACCAACTGCAGGGAAGAGAAGGGAGGAGGAAATCCTCCATGATTGTATAAATCACTGCACACCGGATCCCTAACCAGTGCACCCTGGTCACCGGATCACTGTACACCGGATCCCTGATCAGTGCACCCTGGTCACCGGATCACTGTACACCGGATCCCTAATCAGTGCACCCTGTACACCGGATCCCTAATCAGTGCACCCTGGTCACCGGATCACTGTACACCGGATCCCTGATCAGTGCACCCTGGTCACCGGATCACTGTACACCGGATCCCTGATCAGTGCACCCTGGTCACCGGATCACTGTACACCGGATCCCTGATCAGTGCACCCTGGTCACCGGATCACTGCACACCGGATCCCTAACCAGTGCACCCTGGTCACCGGATCACTGCACACCGGATCCCTAACCAGTGCAGCCTGGTCACCGGATCACTGTACACCGGATCCCTGATCAGTGCACCCTGGTCACCGGATCACTGTACACCGGATCCCTAACCAGTGCACCCTGGTCACCGGATCACTGTACACCGGATCCCTAACCAGTGCACCCTGGTCACCGGATCACTGTACACCGGATCTCTGATCAGTGCACCCTGGTCACCGGATAACTGTACACCGGATATCTGATCAGTGCACCCTGGTCACCGGATAACTGTACACCGGATATCTGATCAGTGCACCCTGGTCACCGGATAACTGTACACCGGATATCTGATCAGTGCACCCTGGTCACCGGATAACTGTACACCGGATATCTGATCAGTGCACCCTGGTCACCGGATAACTGTACACCGGATATCTGATCAGTGCACCCTGGTCACCGGATCACTGTACACCGGATCTCTGATCAGTGCACCCTGGTCACCGGATAACTGTACACCGGATATCTGATCAGTGCACCCTGGTCACCGGATCACTGTACACCGGATCCCTAATCAGTGCACCCTGGTCACCGGATAACTGTACACCGGATATCTGATCAGTGCACCCTGGTCACCGGATCACTGTACACCGCTTTCATAATCCAATAGCTCAGTGGGAGGGATTTCCCAATCAACACTGACTGTGTCAATGGGGGAATCGGGTAATTTTTCTTTCCTTCAAACCATGGTTGAAGGAAAAGCATAATCAATGGCTTGCTTAAAGTGATTGTAAAGGTTTGAGGTTTTCTTCCTTCATGCATGAAGGTAAAAAAATAACTTGTGTGCAGCAGCCCCCTCAATCCTTCCCTGAGCCCCATCACGATGAAGCGATGTACATGACTGCCTCAGTTCTCTGGGGATTCTCCCTCCTCATTGGCTGAGGCAGCAGCCGGAGCCATTGGCTCCCACTGCTGTCAATCACAGCCAATTCGAAGAGAGAGGGGGCGGGACACTGAATGGACACTCAGAGCAGCGGCTCAGGTGCCCTCTTAACAAGCTGTTTGCTCTGGGGGCACTTGACAGGAGGTAGGGGCCAGAAGCACCGGCGGGGGACCCGAGAAAAGGAGAATAGGAGCTGCTTTGTGCGCAATCAAATGCACATTGCAGGCAAGTATAAAATGTGTAGAAATCCAGAAGGAGAAACCGCCGCTGCAGGTGAGTGAATTGGTGCGATCCGGATATGCTGGGTGCGAGCCACGGCTCGCTAACCGATGTCAATAGGAAAAGAAGAAAAGGCTGAACACCACCAGAAACGATCCAACGTAGTTTATTGTTCCAACAAAAACTCAATGACAACCACTAAGACACAGGGCCCAGGAGAGGTGACGCATTTCACACAGTCAATAGTGCTTCTTCAAAACTATAAACTACGTTAGCTCGTTTCTGGTGGTGTGCAGCCTTTTCTTCTTTTCTAGTATGAAATGTGTTTTTTATTTATTCTGAACTTGCTTTAATATCGGTTTAAGAGCTCATTACTACACAGGCAAAGCCGGGAGTGCTTTGTAAAAAATCACAAGCATATTTCAGTGTCCAGGAATGACAGGTGTTGGGTACAGTGATTTGTGCAAAGCAATGACAGGCTGTATTCATACACTGGTAAACATGAATCTTGTGTATACCCCTGGATGTAGACTGTCCCTCCCTGTACACATGTATACACTGAGATTTGTGTCTACCAGTGTACAGACACAGCCTGTCATTGCTTTGTACAGGCCGCTCCTGTCATTCCTGGACACAGAAGTATGCTTGTTTTTTTTTTAAATTTTTTTAACAATATACTTCACACTGTGCCTGTGTATTATTGAGCCCTTAGGCCAAGTGCCTGGCATTCAGCTTTACCATCATCCAAGTGTGCACAGGTACAGATGTACATACACCCTGGATGCAGACTGTCTACATTTACTAGTTTACAGACACAGCCAGTCATTGCTTTGTACAGGCCGCTGTGCTGAACACTTGTGACTCCTGGATGAAGAACTATGGCCATTATTTGGGGTGCATTCACACAGGTGATTAGAGCCCCCAACAGATTTCTGTGGCAAGGATCAGATTTTTAATGCTAGATTTATTTTCTGATTTATTACAGGTTTTTCAATAGTGCAGAGCTTTACATATTCTACATTCACATTAGTCCCTGCCTTAAAGGAGCTTACAATCTAAGGCCCAAATCTCACATCTGTATACCTATTGGGGTTAATTTAGACAGGAGCCAATTACAAACATGTCTTTGGTGTGTAGGAGGAAACCCACACAAGCAGAACATGTAAACTCTGTACAAATAGAATGTTGTATGCATGTGAACAGCTGTGGTCAGGAAGCCTGTACAAATCAATGACAGGCTGACTGCAGCTAGGAAGGTTCCTGTACACAGACAGTTTACATTCTGGGCCCATCATCAGTCCCTCACTTTCTGCTGATCACCCATGTGATGGCACTGTTATGGTGTGCAGCCATCTAAACCCTAAGAGCCATTTGCACCGTGTTGTTGGGCGGCTATACCCAACACATAAAGCCATTTCCTGTATGCCCTATTGTTGTAGTTCACACCAGTGTGGTGTGTACTAATAATAGTAGAAGTTCGGGTTGCATGTTGAATGCACATGTCGTATCGCAACACATTGCAGTGCATAAGGATGGATTAAACCTTGTTTTGTGACAATTCAATAGAATGCAATGTGTGACACTTATACAGAGCAGAACACCCACCCGCTGCTGTGATTGGGTCTTCTACCCGCATAAAATGTATATCAGAAACAATTTGTATTTCATCCAGTCCTGAGATTGTCACTGCTCTGTATTTTGTCCTCAGACTTGATGCAGGCTGGTATGTATCGTGCTTTATGCTGAATTAGTATGTCATTGTACTTGGCACCTCTCTGGGTACAGCTAGGAGATTAGCAATGATGTTTGTTATCAATCTTTACATCCTGATTTGGGGTTTCTTGGGGCATTTTGAGGCCTCCAATATGACAAACTGCACTAAATTATTTCTTTGCCTTTTATGTGAAGAAAATTACGGCTATTACCAGGTAATCCTCTGAACCTCCCATACTTAATGGTTGGAATGGACTTATTAACTGAAAACCTCCACTTTATAAATTCATGCACAAGGCATGTGGTTGCTGGACTAGTTGGAGAGGATCTGACACCCCTGGCTGGGTACACACAATACTATACCTGCTGACCAATGATTCTCAGAGTGTGTGCGTCTATACGTGGGAGAGACATTTTCTAGAAATCAAACCTGTATGAAGGTTCATATCTGAATTATGGTAACTTATTTGGATTATATATATTTCGTCGTCAATGATGGACTACTAGTTAAAGTGGTTTTGAAGGATCAAGGGTTTTTTTTTTCCTTTATGCATTCTATGCATGAAGGTAAAATAACTTTTGTGTGCTGCAGCCCCCCCCCAAAAATACTAACCTGAGCTCCCTCTTGATCTAGCAATGTGCACAAAAGCTGAACTTCTCCTGGGTCTATAATTCCGCATTGGCTGAGACAGCAGCGGGAGCCATTGGCAAATGTCAAATCACAGCCAATGAGGAGAGAGCGGGGGTGGAACCTAGCCACAGTTCTGTGTTGTATGGATGCATAGAGCAGGGCTTGGGAGCAAGTATGCACCAGTGCCACCATAGTAAATGGCTTGCTATTGGGGCACTGGCTGAAGAGGGAAACGGATGTATGGGCGCTATAAGACACCTTCAGCGTACCAGAGGAAAAGGGATGGTCGGAACTTTTTGACATAAAAAAAAAATGTATTTCTTTATTCAGTAAACATGTACAATGCTGTAAAACCTACGCGTTTCGGACGTTAGTCCTTAGTCATGGCTCATGATTGAGCGTTGTGCATGTTTACTGAATAAGGAAATACTATTTTTTTTTTTTGGATGTCATCCTGAGTGCCAACCATCCCTTTCCTTACACTGGCTGAAGAGGGAGGATCCAGGGACGCTGACGGGGACCTGAAAAGAGGAGGACCGGGGACTACAAAGCCACTGCACAGAGCAGGTAAGTATCACATGTTTAAATGTCACTTTTATGAGCACATTCATGTGTTTTTCTTTTTTGTTTTTTTTGTTTTTCAACAATAACATGAAAAAAGACATTGACCTCACAGGACCATATAATACAATGTAAGAATAAAGCACAAGTAGAGCGGCTCATTTTTAGCGGTGTATGGTTCTCTGGGCTCACGTTCTAGAGCTCTTATTTTCTATATAAACTGTAGGTTGAGGCTCTTTCTCCATTCTTCCGTATTAGTCTTCCATTTTATATTATGGTTCTGTGACGCTTATATTTTTTTATGTTGGAAAACGAAAAAAAAAAAAAATATAGATAAATGATGTCGTTGTGAAGTCTACGTATCTCTGAGATCTAGGCAGGTGTCATGGAATTTCCATTGTTAGCTGATGATGAAAGCGCTTGAACCTTTGTCCTGAGGGACATGAGCTGCCACTGCTGAGATCTTCCTCTGAAATAGGCCATTACCTGGCGGGCATGCTGAGCCTGTGGCTTCAATTTGTTGTCAGTCATTGACTAGAACAAGTATGCAGAGTTGTGTTGTCTTCCCTGGCTGCATGATTGTTTCATGTCGGAGATTCAAGGAAAGCATTGTAGTTATTGGACCAGGTTGGCGGACAATTAGCATTTATTTTTTTCAGCGGTTCTGCTATGACCGCTCTTTTCTATTACACGTCGTAGGACACGGTAAGCCATTTTCTGCCTGATCAGATGGAGGAACATTTATCTCTTTGATATGTATATACAGTTAAGTTTTATGTTTACTTAGATATGGCATTAATCATGGAAACTGTGGGGTTAAAGTATCTGTTGAGACAACTATTCTCATTTGCAGCCAATTAGATTCTTCCTTTCATCATCCCAAATTGCATTACAGATATGACCAAAAACTGAAATCGACATTTTGGGAAGAATAACCTTTTAAAGGAGTAGAACGTTCTAAAAAAAGCCTGAGATGTTAACATGAATCGTTTCATCACATATTCCAAAAATATGAGTATTATTCTTAGTTTCCAGGCAGTGGGCCGAACCGCGGAGATTATGTCTTTATGCTCCAAACATCCAGATGCACACCCAAAGCCACTGGTGTATAGTGCAAATACAATACATTATATTCCGAACTGCCTGTGGTTGTTTCAGGCTTCTTTTCCCAAGCTCTATTCCATAGTTGCCATGATTTCCATACATGCACTGATAAAGGCAGCCAACTGCCCCTGATTTTGAGGGACTGTCCCTGATTTGGAACACTCTGTCCCTCTTTCCGCCTAATTTTGGTCTGATTTATAGTGCATTTTATATACAACTATACTTCTCTATCAGAAAGCATTTCCCAGTGCTAAATCTTTCATCCAATTTGTAAATTCCAATATAAAGCAGCAGCAGTGGTAACAAATGCACTTGTGGGAGATATATATTATCCCATCCCACAAGTGCATTTTTATATGTATTTGCACAATTCTCCCTAAATGGGGATATGTCCTATGCCTACATATGTTTGCTAATAGAAGTCCCTTGTTCCCATTTCAGAAAGTTGGGAGGTTGTTATTGGGCATTATCTGCAGTTCTGGATGTGCACCTGGCCAATGGGGCATAAAGCATCATTTGAATGGCTCCGCCCACTGTCCTGAAATAAGGAATAATCTCCTTATTTTTGGGATATGTGATGGAATGAGACGTGCATAGCTATTGTACGAAGGCTCTAACCCTAGTACACTCTACTAGTTTTTTGTTGTTCAACCCATCAGGGTTGAATGAATGAGCTCAGGAGGAGCCACTGTACTAACTATCCGATGTTTGTACAGTAATCTCCCCTGCTGAGCTATTGTGTTCTGATAGGGGAACGGCCCTCCACCAGAACACTCTGGTCAGCACTCTCCGCCATTGGCTAAGAGCACTTATCGGGGGCCGATCGGTAGACCTTTTTCGGTCCTGCCCCTCGACAGAAGCTGGCCGAGTGGCCGTCTTCTTTTGGACCGGCTGCAGTACACACAGGTTAAATGTCGGCTGGTTTCTATTGAACCGACTGATGCCGCCCGACATCCGGACGGTGTATATGGGGCTTTACTGTGCCACACACTAATTTGGAACGCCACCTGTTCTTCCCTCATCATTTAGCCCTGGTTCACACTGATGTGATTTCAGAACTGAATCTGATTGCACTAAATCGCATGACAAAGGCAATAACATTGGTTCCTATGGAGTGTTCACATCAATGCAGTGCAGCTGCAATCCAACTTTGGGAAAGGATCCTGTGCTTCTTTGGTGCGATTCTGTGGTCTATAGACTTCAATGGAAATGCTTTGAAATGCTTTTCTGTCCTGTTGTCATACAATTCTAGCCTGATTTCTTCTCCAGCACAGAAATTGCAGCTGTATCGAAATCTTGTCAAAATCCCATCAAGCTGCACTTTAAAAGTGCACTGAAAGTCGGACCAAAATCTCACTGCATCAGTGTGAACCTGGCCTTTTTGTGGATGTTGGACAGCAGGCCCCTAAGGAGCTGGGTCCAACTGGCTTCGGCCTAGATAGACTGGAGGACCTTGCCCCAGTTACGAGTCGTGTGCCCCGTGGGGTTCAGGGATTGAGACCCTTCCTCTTTGGGGTCGGACCAGTACAGAACCCTCATGCAGTTGTCTCAGTGTCTTGTGATTTCACAGTTCACTTTTTTTTTTTTTTTTTTAGTTCACAGGCTTTTGACAAGCACTGAACAGTGGAGCTCCGTGTGTGTGTGTGTATGTGTGTATATATATATATATATATATATATAAGTATAACTAAAGGCAGTTTTTTTTTTGTTTTTTTTGGACAGAGTGGAGATGGATTAGAAGACTTTGTCAGGTTATTATTGTCTAATTGTCCTGTTTACTTTTTCATTAAAAGTAAAAGAAAATCTCAATTTCAGGCTGGGGAAAACATTTTGCTATTATAAAGAGAGGTGGCCTTTGACAGAAGATAGTAGAAAGTCCTTTTCATTATGAACTCTACCCTTTCATGTTTTTTACTTCAAGTGGTTTTAAAGGCTCAAGGTGTTTTACCTTCATGTTTTCTATGCATGAAGGTAAAAAACCTTTTGTGTGCAGCAGCCCCCTACTAATACTCACCTGAGCTCCCCCTTGATCCAGGGATGTGCACGCAAGCTAAACTTCTCCTGGGTTTCTAATTCCTCGTAGAGTGGGGCTCTGGAGTGAGCAGGCACCATTGCCCCCATAGCAAGCGGCTTGCTATTGGGGGTACTGGCTGAAGATGAGGAGTCTGGGGCGCCAGCAAGGGAACCGAAAAGAGGAGAATTGGGGCTGCTCTGTGCAATATCATTGCACAGAGCATGACATGTTTATGTTTTAAATTAACTTTTAATGTTCCTTTTCATTTCCATATCAAAGGAGACCTGTTTCAAAGGTAAATACTTTCTTTTAAAAACATTGGATGGAAGCTGCCATTTCTCAATCCATTGACTAAAAAAACAAAACAAAAAGAAAGGCGCCTCTAAGTGCAGAATTAAGAACTATTTAATATCCCCAAAAGGATTAAAAACACTTACAGGATCTGAAGAGATAAAAAGCATATCATCATCATTCTTAGTGCAGGTGGTCCGGCAATAGGAAGGTCCCCAGCATGTAAAAATTCTCGGGGCTGTTCATATGCTGCAGCAGAGGATCCCAAGATCGCCAGCAGAAAGATATCCTAGGCCCTGGAAGTACCGATGAGCCAATAAACGGTCACACTGTCCGAGTCTGCGATGGACGGAGATCCCAGAAGTGACGTCAGCGGTGAGGTACGGCAACCAGCGTGGACCGCAAGCCGGATGTGGTCATCAGAAAAGGATGCGTTTTTCACCACCAGTCCCCCGTTTTAATACAGATACTGTCTGCTTGGTCTTGATGTTCAGAGCGCCCTTTTACACTGTATCTCAATCCATTGACTGACTGCTTCTATCAGTAGCTTCCAGTACAGATTTTATATTTAGGCGTTATCTCGCAGGAAATGTGTTGATTTCTAGTGCAAATGTTTCTTAACTGGAATTTAATGTGGAAGTTTTTGGCTTTAATGCTTTACATGACCTAGAAGTAAGAAAAGTTGTTCCAAGTTAGCGAACATAAAAGTATAGACACCAAAAAGTACGCTAGACGAGCAACCTGAATAATAAAATGTCGGTGGCAGCTTATGTACTTCTCTCAGCACTGTCTGTGTCCCTTTTGGGTAGTTTTCTACATACTTCTGTCAGTGTTGTGTGTCGGATAAACTGCAGTAGAGGAAGGTCTCCCAATGGGGTAACACATAGCAGTATAACTTGGCACTAGTTCTAGAAATGCCTAGAAAGCTCTACTGTGGGTACAGTAAGCTTTGGTGCAGGTTATGTGACTCTTTTAGCTTCCTTTTTTTTTTTTTTTTTGGGGGGGATGTGCTCAGCAGAAGTGCTGAAACTGGGCCATTATCCCCTCTGCCTGCTATGCTATGTGATAAAGTCGCGTTGGTGATATAATCCAGAGGCTCTGAATGCACAGTTGGCCCAGGAAGGGAAAGATTTGCATAGTTCTGCCCACTTTCCCTAAATGAAGCATAAATTACTTCTTTTTTTAAATAGAAGTAATGACGTAAAATACCGTACTTTGTATTAAGTGTGCATCTAACTTTTTTTTTTTTTTTTTTTTTTTTTTTGATAGAGTAAAGGAGGATTATATCCCCTGTAAGGTTTATTTTTGCCCTCTTTGTCCCAGTGGGGACATTTCCCTTCACTTCCTGTCTCCTAGCCAAAACAGGAAGTGATAAGAAATCCCTGCAAATGAAAGTGATTTGTAAAGTCTCTCATTTAAAAAAATAAATAAAAATAACAAAATTATTATACTTGCTCTATGCAGTTGGTTTTGCACAAAGCAGCCTGGATCCTTCCCTTCTCGGCCCCTGTCGCGTGCCCCCACAGCAAGCAGCATGCTATGGGGTGCAGGCAAGCTCCCTGTGTCCATTCAGGCCTCTCTCTCTTTCTCTGTCTCAGATGGCCGAGGGACTTGTGGACAGAGATGGGGATCAGGTAAGTATTAAGGAGGCTGCTACACTCAGAAGCAGCCCCCCTCAAGAACACCCATGCGATCCGATTCTAGTGCGGGGGGAAAAACGAGTCCCTGCGCTATTTTTTGTGCGAATCCAATGTGATTTCACTAGTGTGAACCCAGGCTTAAACTAATACTTTGTTGAAGCACCTTTTGATTTTATTACAGCACTTGGTCTTTGTGGGTATGAGTCTATCAGCATGGCACATCTTGACTTGGCAATATTTTCCCACTCTTTGCAAAAACACTCCAAATCTGTCAGATTGCAAAGGGCATGTCCTGTGCACAGCCCTCTTCAGATAACCCCACAGATATTCAGTCAGATTCAGGTCGGGGCTCTGGCTGGGCCATTCCAAAACTTGAATTTTCTCGTGAATCCATTCCTTTCTTGATTTGGATGTATGCTTTGGGTCATTGTCATGCTGAAAGATGAAGTTCCTCTTCATGTTCAGCTTTCTAGCAGAAGCCTAAAAGTTTGTGCCTGGTATTTGGAACTATTCATAATTCCCTCTACCTTGACTAAGGCCCTTGTTCCAACTGAAGAAAAATGGCCCCAATGCATGATGCTGCCACCACCATGCTTCACTGTGGGTATGTTGTTGTTTTGGTGATGGGAAGTGGTGTTTTTGCGCCAAACGTATCTTTTGGAATTATGGCCAATAAAAAATCAACCTTGGTTTCATTAGACCATAAGACATTTTCCCACATGCTTAGGGAGACTTCAGATGTGTTCTTGCAACATTTAGCCGTCTTGCTACTCTACCCCATAGCCCAGACATATGAAGAATACAGGAGATTGTTGTCACATGTACCACTCAGCCAGTACTTGCCAGATATTCCTACAGCTCCTTTAATGTTGCTGTAGGCCTCTTGACAGCCTCCCTAACCAGTTTTCTTCTCCTTTTCATCAATTTTGGAGGGATGTCCAGTTTTTGGTAATGTCACTATTGTGCCATATTTTCTCCACTTGATGATGACTGTCTTCACTTTGTTCTGAGAAAACTGAGAAAAAAAGGGGAGGAACGAGGAGACAAGGGCAGAGTGGGTGCAATCAACGGGAGCCCACGCCGGTGGCACTTGGCATTATGAGCCGGCTGTAGTCATTCATTCATTATTCTTGAAGGTATTAAGAGAGGCGCACAACTGTTAGATCATCTCTGGCAGCCAACTCATTCCGCTCACCTTTATAGATGCTGGTGTGTATGCTTCATGGTGCATGTGCTTTACAGCAGTAGTCCCCAACCTTTTTGGCGCCGGGGACCGGCTGCGTTAAAGAAAATTGTACCAAGGACTGGGGGGGTAGTCTATTTTTCACAGGCAATGGCTAGTGTTAGCGCTTCAATCATCACGGCACCATGCTTGATATGGTTTCAAGGTGAATAAAGTGCATTATTTCTATTACCTTGTAGTAATTAATGAAATAGTTCAACTCACCATAATGCAGAATCAGTGGGAGCCCTGAGCGTGTCACTTGCCACTGTCGCCTGCCACCAGATACGGAATGTCACTTGCCACCAGATGTGGATTGTCACTTGTCACGCCACCTGCCATGTTGCCTGTCACCAGATGCGGAATGTCACTTGCCATGCTGCCTACCACCACTGCACTGGTGGTAGTACTGGTCCATTTAGCACAGAGGCAGGCCTCTGGAGTGGTGTGTTCTGAATGAAGGCAGGAGAACAGTGATGCAGGGCAGGCAGTGAGAAATGATGTCATCTCTTTGCTCCCGGTCGCATTTCCGACACTAAGGCTGTCATCTCTGCTTGCCAATCAGGAGGAGTGTCTCGGACAGCTGGGGGGGAGGCTGCTACACACAGAAGTTTTTTTTTATCTTGATGCTTAGAATGCGTTAAGATAAAAAAAAAAAAAAAAAAAAACCTGTCTTTACCACTCCTTTAAAATGTTTAGGCTTCATTCCCCTTTTAAAAAGGCTCTTCTTGGCATTACACTGGTAATGTGGAGGACTTTCTGGTTTCTGTACACTCACCTCACCCTAAACTATTTGGTTATACTTGCTGTTTCAATGTGTTTAAGAAGTTTTGTAAGCCGTTACAATTGTTGCTGTGACAGTTCAGTAACATTCTATGACAACTTGTAAATGTATCGAAAAATGTGCACAATGGCTAAGTTGCATGTATGTTTGCTAGCTAAACTGTTATATTAGAACAGGGGTAGGCAACCTTATGAGCACAGTGTGCCGAAAAATGTTTTCAAAGAAATTGAGCGCGCCGATTTTATAACAAAAAAAGTCAATTTCACACTCTCAATCACAAAAAGGATTTTTTACAAATTAAATGCTGTAAACTACTTGAGTAGTGAGAAATTAACATCCTGCACTCTCGCCTCAGATCAGCCCCAAATCATGCACCTTCACACCTCAGATCACTGTCCCCCCTGCTCATCTGCCCCACCACTGTAACCCCCTCCACATCTGCCCCACCATACTGACTGTGGCTTAAAGGGACACAGATTGCAGGGGTTCAGTAGTAAGTGATGCAAAGGTTCAGGAATAGTTTCAACAAAGTTCCCAGAAGCTCAACAGTAATTCCACAAACTGTACCTGATTGTGGTCTTCTCAATCACAGTGAAATCCCTTCTTTCTGAGATTGGTAGTGGCAACCAAGCGAATCATCTTCCTCCAGATGGTGGGTGGGGCTAGAAGGACTGTGATTGGCTTTAGCAGTGGCCAATGACAGTCCTCCTGCTCCTGGAAACCGGGACCCCCCCACCACCACCAGAACTGCACCCAATCTCTTCTCCATCACAAAAGCTGACAGCAAAGTTGGAGAACCAAACAATGTTTCCCATCTTTTACAATGTGTGGGGGCAGAGTGCCTCCCCCTCAATGTAAGTGCGGTGTGGGGAAATCTGAAATTGGAATGCATTAGTGTCTCACTGATACTTCCCTGCACTGCTCTGCTGATGGGGAGGGAGTCGAGTGCCGGCAAAAGAGGCTTTGCATGCCGCGGGTTGCCTACCCCTGTTCTAGAAGGTCTACTGATGTCATGAAATGAGAAACCAAAGTGGTTGAAGAAAGTAGATTGACATCTTAGTTCCTGCCGTTCTGTCAAAATAGCCAATTCATCGAGATCTCCAATCACGTCACTTCCAGTTACTTGCGTCTCCAAATTTTCTGAAGAGAGGGCCAGTTTGCTGTCCTTCAGACTTGAGAAGGCTGAACTGTTCTGGACTTTCATAGCACAGAATAGATCTAAGGATTGTTGTAAAATGTACTTCATCAACTAGGTTGTGACCTAGTCATCCAGATTACTGTTCACCTACATTGTGAGAATGATTGCATAAAGCATCATGAGGCATATTTTGGAAGAAGGGAATAAAGCTAAACTCTGACATAAGCAAATAATGTCTAAATACTAGCAGAATGTGTATTATGTATTTTTTTTTTTTTTATGCTTTTGTGTGTTTCCCCCAGATCTGTGCAGTGTGAAACTTTTTATTTTGTGCAGGAGATGTAATAAAGACCGGTCACTTCTGCTCTCTCTTCTTGTGCAGGATAACTGGTCCTGTCTCCGCCCCCTCCTGAAGTTTTCTGCAGGCAGCCTGTAGTGGGTGGGACCCACTGTGCTCCTTCCACAGCTCTGCTCTCTACATAATGAGTTTACAATGTCATTTGATATACACAAAGTGTATATCTCTTCTATGGCCATTGAGGAGTATATTACATTAAAAAATTGTTGTGCTTTGTTTGAGTTTAGCTTTAAAAAAAAAAAAGTGCGCGAGTACCTTATTTGTCAGTGTATTTTGGTGGCTGATAACCTGTATACATATTATGGTGCTCTGGAATCCAGCGTTATCACTTTACCCTTTATGTGAGGTTCTGATTATTGTGCAGTTAAGTGCATTCTGAAAACCTCTCTGAGCTAAATATGGATGTTTTTTTTGTGCATTTTATATTTTCTTTTTGGTATTAGAATGCAAAATACATTTAGCTTTGCCTTTATTACAAGGACTAAGGCAGGGTGGCTTTGATTTAAATACAAATGGATTTAAATCCTGATTTTATATCACTAGTAAAATAGCTTGATTTTAAATCAACTCAATTTAAATCATAATTTTTAAAGAGCAACTGTCATCTCTGTCCCGCAGCTGCTCCTCCTCTGACCCGCTGTTGACTCACCGACAGTCTCATTAACTTTAATGGGATGGCTGGTGATGTGGCAGTGACACAACAAGGTGAGGGACATGGTGGAAGAAGGTGAGTGGATGCCCGCTAACAGGCGCCGCCATGTTGGATCTGAAATGACAGGTGCTCTTTAAATGTAAGGACTTATTCTTGTTGGTAGTTAGAATCTTTTAATATTTGCAAACAAAATTAAAGTTTCCTATTTTAGAATAACAAGCTGTCCGGTTAGTAAAATGACGATATCAGAACCAATTCAATTATACAGTTTGTAGTGTACATAGATTTGCAAAACAATGGGATCAAGGAATATTCCTGAGCTTTGTTTTATCTCATAGTTACTGTCAAATTGTGTGAATGCATCAATGCAGTGCATGTCATCTCAGCTTGCAGAGCTTGGATTCATTGAATGAGTTTACCAAAAATGTAAATATTGCAGAATTTCATGCTGAAAAGATTAAATTATTAATGTTTCTTAAAGAAAACAATCTTTAGATAGCTTTTTACTGTACCAAAGCATTTTTATTAAATTTGAATAAAAATAAAAAAAAATCAGATTTAAATAAAAAAACAAAAACAAAATAACATTGATTTTTATCCACCCTGGAATAAGGGCAAAGCACAGAACTGCTCAGTTTTTATGCAGGTTTTATACATTTTGTAAAAAAAAAAAAAGTAAAAAGATCAGCAAGCAATAATTTGTCCATGTTAGCTTGTGATTTCCAATGCTGTCTCTGAGGAGGCTGGATCTACCTCTGTAGCATACTGTGATTATATTTCTGTCAAGTGTACAGTGTCTTGGTACGTGATCTGGGTGTCTTCTGGGCAAATTCCCTCAATAGCTCATTCTGAGCAAAGAGGAAGTTAGCTTAGGAATGACAAGTGGCCTATGTGAAGTGACTGATATATTCACACAGTGCATAGTCATTCACGGGCTCACTTCCTTCTTGGCTGTACAGATGGTCCCTGGGACTGCCTTGACTATGGCACTGTTATATGTTCAGGTTTCCTGTATGTTGACCTTCTTTTGGTTGTAGAACAGGCAGTTATATATTTACTACTGTTGAAAAAAAATTTAATTATTAAAAAAAAAAAAAAAAATACTGCAAGAGGGTGATGTTTCTAAGGGCCACGTTACACTAGCGACTTTGCTACTGGTAGCCAATGGTCAGCCACAGGATCACTAAGGGGATCATTAGCCTGACATGTCCTTGGCTGTGAGTAGGGCTGAAACAACTAATCGATTATGAAATTAATCAATTACTATTTTTCATAATCGACTAATCGGCCAGTAACATAATGGGGTTAAAAAAATGAATAAAATGAGCCCTTTATAGTACAAAAAGAGCAAATAATCACTACTGTAAATATTAGTTTTACAGTAAAAAATTAACCCCTTACAGTAGTGATTATTTGCTTTTTTTTGTACTATAAAGGACTAATTTTAGTTTTTTTTAACCCAATTATGTTACTAAACGTCTTAGACCTGGTTCACATCTATGTTTTTTTTGTAGAAACGCACTACAGTTCATTTACATGGTTTCCTATGGGACAATATACTTCAATAGAGAAGCTGCAGAGAATCATGTAATGTATTTTTGCAGCAATTTGTGTTCTTTAATCTGCCCAACAACAAATTGGCCAAAAAAAAATGCAAAAACACAAATCACAGCAAAATCACGTGTGCAAAAATCAAAACGCACAGCAAAAAGCACTGCAGAAACAGATCAAAAGCAAACTGCATAGGTGTGTACTGAGCCTTATGCTGGTCACACCGATCAATTTTCAGACGAGAATATTCAGACGAAAAATCTTTGTACATTTGCTGAATGAAAGAATGTTGTTTGAAATGTTCACTTGTTTTTAACATTTTGTTTTTAAAATGAATGTAATTTCTGATTGAAAACCACATACACTGTCTGAAAATTCCTATGACCAAGAAGTTTTCTATTATTTCCAAATTTTCCTGTCACTGTGGTTGAAAATGAACGTCGATTTGACCCCATGAACGATTAGAAAAATGAACGAACGTTCTTAAAATGACTTTTTTTTTTTTTTTTTTTTTTTTTTTTTTTTTAAGGAAGACATTGTTTGTTTTTAATAATAAAAAAAAAATTGATCTCTGAGTCTGATATTTACCAGATTCACCCTCCTAATAGTATATACAGTATATATCCCCTCTAATAGTATATACAGTATATATCCCCTCTAATAGTATATACAGTATATCTCTCCTCTAATATTATATACAGTATATCTCTTCTGTTTCTTATTCTCAGAGTGGATTAGATATTTTGCTCCCTAACCATATAGTTGGTTATTTATTTACCACTGCATAGAGATATTTAAGAATAAATTACCCTTTTTTTTTAGTGGATAGCACTCTTGCCTAGCAGTAAGAAGGGTCGCTGGTTTGAATCCCAACCACGACACTACCTGCCTGGAGTTTGCATGTTCTCCCTGTGCCTGCGTGGGTTTCCTCCGGGTACTCTGGTTTCCTCCCACACTCCAAAGACATGCTGGTAGGTTAATTGGATCCTGTCTAAATTGTCCCTAGTATGTATGAATGTGAGTTAGGGACCTTAGATTGTAAGCTCCTTGAGGGTAGGGACTGATGTGAATGTACAATGTATATGTAAAAGCGCTGCGTAAATTGACAGCGCTATATAAGTACCTGAAATAAATAAAATAAATAAATTAGTTGCAGCCCTAGCTGCTAGCGGTGGTACGCTGTAGTCAGAATTGAAGGAAATGTATAGTGGTTTGGTACACCGTTGTTCAATGCGATTAAAAAAAAAAAAAATAAAATAAAAATATAATATATATATATATATATATATATATATAATTTATTTATTACTGTAGCTGCTGACTTTTAAAAAATGAGGTACTCCTCTGTATCTGGGGTCTAGCTTTGTGTTCCCGCAGCTGATTCTTCTTTCTGCTGTGTGTCTCTAGCACCAATATTTTTGATATGGGAGCCAACTGTGACTTTCTGAGAAATCACACCTGCGCCCACCCCCCCCCCCCCCCCAGTGTAAATGCCAAATTTTGCCTAGGGTGCCATTAAATATCTCTTGCCCTTCCGTTCCCTGGGAGCCAACGCTTTCCTTTTCCACCGCAGGTTGTTACCAGGTCCTTGGCGTCTTTGCTTACGGTACAGAACTGCTGATCCTCCATTGTATGTAATGTGCAAGGACTAGATATTAGAATTACACTGAGTATTTATTTATTCATAGCAGTATTGTTCCCCCCCCCCGCCCCCCCTGCATACAAAACAATTCATGCTGCTGACATATTGGTCATAACTGAACTACTACTGGTGGTCAGGACATGAGACTTGTGACTGTTCTGCTCATGCTACATATTTCAATGTGTGATGATTAGTCATCATAGAGTGCTGGACTTATCAGATGACCGTTTTCTGCTATTATGAATTAAATGATTAGACGGGGGGGAGGCGCCCTGCACAGGGCACCACAGAGCAATCAAAGCTTTTGAGGAATTGAGGTCAGAAGCTGTGCTAGTATTGTGGTTTAGTATATGGGGAGTGAAAGGGAAGTGCAACTGCTTTATGAAGTTTCAGCTGCAAAATATCAATAACTGTAAGGTCCATGTCACAATAAAGAGACACCGTCACCTTGCTCACTCAGAGCAAAGTGAGTGTCTGCAAAGGGATCCCTCAATCCACTGATGTTCACCGTGTCCCTTTCCCCTCTCCCCAGATCTATCCGCTTTTTAGTGTCTTGGAACCTTCAAACCTGGAGTCCTCTGAAAAGCTAATGTTAAAGTGGTTGTAAAGGCTGAAGGTTTTTTACCTTCATGCATAAAGATAAAACAACTTTTGGTGTGCAGCTCCCCCTCAGCCCCCCTAATACTTGTCTAAGACAGATATTGATCCAGCAATGTGCACGAGACCCGAGGCTCTCCCAGGTCTCTCCCTCCTGATTAGCTGAGATGCAGGAGCCATTGTCAATCGCAGTCAACGAGGTGGGGGCTTATGGACGCAGAGAGACGGCAATTTGTAGATCAGGCGGCCGGACGCACGGATAGAGGGGGCGGTACCTATGCGCCCCCTATGGACAGGCCACCACTGATTGACAGTAAACCAGAGAAGAAGCGGCACAGTATGCATAGAATCCCGGAGGTTGTTGAAATTATTAGCCTATAGTGGATTGTCAAAAATAACTGTTGCTTTTATTGCTAATATAAAGCTGATGTTATAAAATTCTAGTGAATGCTGTGACTATAGATCAGTGCTGGGACAAGGATGTCCAGCGCCCAGGGCAAAGATGCCAAACGACACCCCCTCCCCCGTTCATGCAAGCTTAGAGGATCCTGCACCCAGTAAACCATTGTGCCAAGGGCAACCGCCCCTCTAGTCCACCCCTTGTCCCAGCCCTGCTATAGATTTCCTTTGAGTTTTTAAGTGAAAGTCTAGAGCCAGCACGCCCCTGCCTGCAACTTCCAGTGGGAATTTTGATTACAAGCCATTACTTCTGCCACTAATAAAGAGTAGAGAGAGGTTGACGGGAGAACAACATTTATCTATCAGGGTGGATAAAAATCAATGATTTTTTTTTTTTTTTTTTTTTTTCTTTAAATCTAAAAAATCTGTTTTTTTATTTACAGTATTTTTTTAAATTGGATTGTTTTGATTTTTATCAAAATTTATTTTAAGAAAATCCTTTTGGAGTAAAAATATATCTAAAGATAGTTTTCTATTTAAGATACATTTTTAATAATTTAATCAGCATGAAATTGAGCTTAGTTGTGTAGCTTGAGGTTGTATATTCTGCAATATTTACATTTTTGGTAAACTCATTCAATGAATCCAAGCTCTGCAAGCTGAGATAACATTGCACTGCATTCACACAATTTCACAGTAACCATGAGATAAAACAAAGTTCAGGAATATTCCTTTTATCCTATTGTTTTGCAAATCTATGTACACTACAAACTGTATGATTGAATCAGTTCTGTTATCACAGTTTTACTAACCTGATCACTTATTATTTTAAATGGGGAAACCTTAATTTTGTTTGCAAATATTAAAGATTCTAACTACCAGTAAGAAAAAGTCCTTACATTTAACCACTTGACAACCGCCTAACGACGATATACGTCGGCAGAATGGCACGGGCAGGGTCCGATCGATTTTTTTTTTTTTTTTTATGATTACTGCATTGGTGTCCGTTTGTGACAGTTAGTGTGGTTGGGCAGTTAGTGTTAGCCCCCTTTAGGTCTAGGATACCCCCCCTAATAAAGTTTTAACCCCTTGATAACCCCCCGGCGCCAGTGTCACTAAGCGATCATTTTTCTGATCGCTGTATTAGTGTCACTGGTGACGCTAATTAGGGAGGTAAATGTTTAGGTTCGCCGTCAGCGTTTTATAGCGTCAGGGACCCCCATATTCTACCGAATAAAGGTTTTAACCCCTTGATTGCCCCCTGGTTAACCCTTTCACCACTGATCACCGTATAACTGTTACGGGTGACGCTGGTTAGTTCGTTTATTTTTTTATAGTGTCAGGGCACCCGCCATTTATTACCGAATAAAGGTTTAGCCCCCTGATCGCCCGGCGGTGATATGCGTCGCCTCAGGCAGCGTCAGGTTAGCGCCAGTACCGCTAACACCCACGCACGCAGCATACACCTCCCTTAGTGGTATAGTATCTAAACGGATCAATATCTGATCCGATCAGATCTATACTAGCGTCCCCAGCAGTTTAGGGTTCCCAAAAACGCAGTGTTAGCGGGATCAGCCCAGATACCTGCTAGCACCTGCGTTTTGCCCCTCCGCCCAGCCCAGCCCAGCCCACCCAAGTGCAGTATCGATCGATCACTGACACTTACAAAACACTAAACGCATAACTGCAGCGTTCGCAGAGTCAGGCCTGATCCCTGCAATCGCTAACAGTTTTTTTTGGTAGCGTTTTGGTGAACTGGCAAGCACCAGCGGCCTAGTACACCCCGGTCGTAGTCAAACCAGCACTGCAGTAACACTTGGTGACGTGGCGAGTCCCATAAGTGTAGTTCAAGCTGGTGAGGTGGCAAGCACAAGTAGTGTTCCGCTGCCACCAAGAAGAAGACAAACACAGGCCCGTCGTGCCCATAATGCCCTTCCTGCTGCATTCGCCAATCCTAATTGGGAACCCACCACTTCTGCAGCGCCCGTACTTCCCCCATTCACATCCCCAACTAAATGCAGTCGGCTGCATGAGAGGCATTTTCTTTATGTCCTCCCGAGTACCCCTACCCAACGAACCCCCCCCAAAAAAGATGTCGTGTCTGCAGCAAGCGCAGATATAGGCGTGACACCCGCTATTATTGTCCCTCCTGTCCTGACAATCCTGATCTTTGCATTGGTGAATGTTTTGAACACTACCATTCACTAGTTGAGTATTAGCATAGGGTACAGCATTGCACAGACTAGGCACACTTTCACAGGGTCTCCCAAGATGCCATCACATTTTGAGAGACCCGAACCTGGAACCGGTTACAGTTATAAAAGTTAGTTACCAAAAAAAGTGTTAAAAAAAAAAACACAAAAAAATATATAAAATAAAATAGTTGTCGTTTCATTGTTCTCTCTCTCTCTCTCTCTCTCTCTATTCTCTCTCTATTGTTCTGCTCTTTTTTTACTGTATTCTATTCTGTTGTTTTATTATGTTTTATCATGTTTGCTTTTCAGGTATACAATTTTTTTATACTTTACTGTTTACTGTGTTTTATTGTTAACCATTTTTTTTGTCTTCAGGTTCTCCATTCACGACTTTGAGTGGTTATACCAGAATGATGCCTGCAGGTTTAGGTATCATCTTGGTATCATTCTTTTCACCCAGCAGTCGGCTTTCATGTAAAAGCAATCCTAACGGCTAATTAGCCTCTAGACTTCTTTTACAAGCAGTGGGAGGGAATGCACCCCCCCCCCCCCACCGTCTTCTGTGTTTTTCTGTGGCTCTCCTGTCTCAACAGGGAACCTGAGAATGCAGCCGTTGATTCAGCCAGGTGACCATAGAGCTGATCAGAGACCAGAGTGGCTCCAAACATCTCTATGGCCTAAGAAACCGGAAGCTACGAGCATTTTATGACTTAGATTTCGCCGGATGTAAACAGCGCCATTGGGAAAGCATTTTATCACACCGATCTTGGTGTGGTCAGATGCTTTGAGGGCAGAGGAGAGATCTAGGGTCTAATAGACCCCAATTTTTTCAAAAAAGAGTACCTGTCACTACCTATTGCTATCATAGGGGATATTTAGCTCTCGCGCTAAGGCGAACGCAAGCGTCGGTCTGGCGTCAAATGTAAACAGCAATTGCACCATGCATGTGAGGTATCACCGCGAAGGTCAGATCGAGGGCAGTAATTTTAGCAGTAGACCTCCTCTGTAAATCTAAAGTGGTAACCTGTAAAGGCTTTTAAAGGCTTTTAAAAATGTATTTATTTTATTGCCACTGCACGTTTGTGCGCAATTTTAAAGCATGTCATGTTTGGTATCCATGTACTCGGCCTAAGATCATCTTTTTTATCTCATCAAACATTTGGGCAATATAGTGTGTTTTAGTGCATTAAAATTTTAAAAAGTGTGTTTTTTTCCCCAAAAAATGCGTTTGAAAAATCGCTGCGCAAATACTGTGTGAAAAAAAAAAAAAAAAAAATGAAACACCCACCATTTTAATCTGTAGGGCATTTGCTTTAAAAAAATATATAATGTTTGGGGGTTCAAAGTAATTTTCTTGCAAGAAATTTTTTTTTCATGTAAACAAAAAGTGTCAGAAAGGGCTTTGTCTTCAAGTGGTTAGAAGAGTGGGTGATGTGTGACATAAGCTTCTAAATGTTGTGCATAAAATGCCAGGACAGTTCAAAACCCCCCCAAATGACCCCATTTTGGAAAGTAGACACCCCAAGCTATTTGCTGAGAGGCATGTCGAGTCCATGGAATATTTTATATTGTGACACAAGTTGCGGGAAAGAGACAAATTTTTTTTTTTTTTTTTTTGCACAAAGTTGTCACTAAATGATATATTGCTCAAACATGCCATGAGCATATGTGAAATTACACCCCAAAATACATTCTGTTGCTTCTCCTGAGTATGGGGATACCACATGTGAGACTTTTTGGGAGCCTAGCCGCGTACGGGACCCTGAAAACCAAGCACCGCCTTCAGGCTTTCTAAGGGCGTAAATTTTTGATTTCACTCTTCACTGCCTATCACAGTTTCGGAGGCCATGGAATGCCCAGATGGCACAACCCCCCCCCCCCCCCCCCCCCAAATGACCCTATTTTGGAAAGTAGACACCCCAAGCTATTTGCTGAGAGGTATAGTGAGTATTTTGCAGACCTCACTTTTTGTCACAAAGTTTTGAAAATTGAAAAAAGAAAAAAACATTTTTTTTTTTCTGGTCTTTCTTCATTTTCAAAAACAAATGAGAGCTGCAAAATACTCACCATGCCTCTCAGCAAATAGCTTGGGGTGTCTACTTACCAAAATAAATTAACAGTTAAAGCGACGACCAAAGTGCTCTGGTCAGGAAGGGGGTAAATCCTTCCGGGGCTGAAGTGGTTAAAGAGCAACTGTCATTTCAGATCCATCATGGTAGCGTCTGTTAGTGGGCATCCACTCACCTGCTGCTGCCAAGTCCCTCACCTTGTCACTGCCGCATCACCTGCTGTCCCATTAACCACTTGAGCCCCGGACCATTATGCTGCCTAAGGACCAGAGGTCTTTTTCCAATTTGGCACTGCGTCGCTTTAACTGCTAATTGCGCGGTCATGCAATGCTGTACCCAAACGAAATTTGCGTCCTTTTCTTCCCACAAATAGAGCTTTCTTTTGATGGTATTTGATCACCTCTGCGGTTTTTATTTTTTGCGCTATAAACGGAAAAAGACCGAAAATTTTGAAAAAAAATGATATTTTCTACTTTTTGTTATAAAAAAAATCCAATAAACTAAATTTTAGTCATACATTTAGGCCAAAATGTATTCGGCCACATGTCTTTGGTAAAAAAAATGTCAATAAGCGTATATTTATTGGTTTACGCAAAAGTTATAGCGTCTACAAACTAGGGTACATTTTCTGTAATTTACACAGCTTTTAGTTTATGACTGCCTATGTCATTTCTTGAGGTGCTAAAATGGCAGGGCAGTACAAAACCCCCCCAAGTGACCCCATTTTTGAAAGTAGACACCCCAAGGAAATTGCTGAGAGGCATGTTGAACCCATTGAATATTTATTTTTTTTGTCCCAAGTGATTGAATAATGACAAAAAAAAAAAAAATATTTACAAAAAGTTGTCACTAAATGATATATTGCTCACACAGGCCATGGGCCTATGTGGAATTGCACCCCAAAATACATTCAGCTGTTTACTCACTATACCTCTCAGCAAATAGCTTGGGGTGTCTACTTTCCAAAATGGGGTCATTTGGGGGGGTTTGTGCCACCTGGGCTTTCCATGGCCTCCGAAACTGTGATAGGCAGTGAAGAGTGAAATCAAAAATTCACACCCTTAGAAAGCCTGAAGGCGGTGCTTGGTTTTCGGGGGTCCCGTACGTGGCTAGGCTCCCAAAAAGTCTCACACATGTGGTATCCCCGTACTCAGGAGAAGCAGCAGAATGTATTTTGGGGTGTAATTTCACATATTCCCATGGCATGTTTGAGCAATATAACATTTAGTGACAACTTTGTGCAAAAAAAAAAAAAAAAAATGTGTCTCTTTCCCGCAACTTGTGTCGCAATATAAAATATTCCATGGACTCGACATGCCTCTCAGCAAATAGCTTGGGGTGTCTACTTTCCAAAATGGGGTCATTTGGGGGGGGTTTTGAACTGTCCTGGCATTTTATGCACAACATTTAGAAGCTTATGTCACACATCACCCACTCTTCTAACCACTTGAAGACAAAGCCCTTTCTGACACTTATTGTTTACATGAAAAAGTTATTTTTCTCTAGTCATCTTCCAGGACGGCATAACCTGAGAGATGACTGGTCCACCTGACAGGAAACACAATCAACATACAAGGTTAAAAGGCCCCTCCCTTCCCCCTGCACCTCAGTTCTTGATTGTGTTTCCCGGCAGCGAAACGTTTGTTGTTTTTTCTCAGACCTGAAGCTAGGAGCGGATGGTCCCCCCCCCTGAGGGCTGGACGCCAAAGCCGGGGAGGGTGGCGGGTCCAGCCATGGCCCTGTCCTTCTCAGGGGGTCCCCCCAATGGCCGGGGGAGAGAGTCTTCCCCGGCAAGGAGTCTCCCGGGTACAGAGGGGTAGCCCGGAACTCCTGTGAGCACATACCTCATGCTTTTTCCTTCCACCCAGTCAGGTACGGAGGTGATGAAGGAACTGGAGCTCAGGCTGGTGTTTAGGCCACAGAGGGGGTAGAGGACGCCAGCCAGGCGGTACCTTGGTGCCTTGTAGGGCTGGTGGAGGTCCTGGACTTCATAGGGAATGCTGAAGCTCCTGTGTTTGGAGCAGGCTTCCCAGGGTGGAGTAAGATGGCGGCATTTCCGGTTCCGGGCGCTGTAACTTCCGACTTCCGGTCTATGCCAAAATGGTGGATTCAGACACTAGAGGCCAAAATCCTCCCTCAGACAGTGGCTCTCCAACAAAATGGCGCCGATCATCGGTGTATAGGAGTAGACACTCGGCGCTCCAAGGAAAAGCAGGAGGCCTCACGATACTCCTCTCTTGAGGTCGGAAAACCTCACAAAGCAGCAGATATGGATGGAGAGGAGGTAACAGCTGCAACCTTAGCCCAGGAAGAGGCCAGTGGTGGTGAGTCCTCTTCCGTTTTTTTGTGGTGAAGTAAGAGGGGTCTTACCTACACCATAGGGGGGGGAGTGAGAGAGAGAGAGACACAGAAAGTCTTAGTAAACTGGTTAAAGTTTGGACTTTGTCTTTTTTGTCTCCCTAGATCCTGGCAGCTCTGCTCAAGGGGCTCACAAGATGAAGGGCAAAAATCCCCCCCCTCCCAGGTCAAAAAGATGTGGGAATTGTAATGATAAGCTCCCACAGGACCATGGGAAACCTTTTTGCTATAGGTGCATACAAAAACTGTCTAGTAAAGAAACCTCACAGGTTATGAGGGACTTCCTTGCGGTACAGTCGGAGATGCTTTCTACCCTCCAGTCTATTAAGACTGCTATAGCACCTAAAGCGGAGGATAGAGAAATCCTGTCCTCTAGAGAAGGCACTTCCTCTCAGGGAGGTTTTTCAGACAGGGGTCAGAAAACCTCGCAAGGACCCCCTTCCTCTGTCACTTCGGGAGTTGAGGAGTTTGAGGACCCAGAGGAGTCAGAGGAGGACTCATTAGAGGAAGGTGTAGACACAGACGCTGACAGCCAGGATAGTGACAGTCCTAGGGCTAGTAGCCACCTCTTTCCCGTGGAAGACATGGGGCAGTTACTTAGGGCAATCTATGCCTCTGAGGATATCCCAGAACCTCTGGTTCAGGCGTCGGCCCGGGACAAGATGTACAGGGGTTTGGGAAAGCCTCAGTCCAGGGTGTTCCCAGTTCATCAGGCTCTAAAGGAGGTGATTTTGAGAGAGTGGAAAGACCCGGAAAGAAAGGTTCTTAGACTCAAAACTTGGAAGAGAAGGTTTCCTTTTGGGGAGGAAGAAGAGCAGAAATTCTTTAAAACCCCTAAGTTGGACGCAGCCCTGTCGCAGGTTTCTAAAAAATCTGACTTGTCTTTTGAGGACTCGGGGAACCTAAAAGACCAAATGGACAGAAGGGCGGAGGCGCTTTTGCGCAGAGCATGGGATTCCAATGCGGCTGCCATGGCTCCTGCTTTGGCATCAGCATGCGTGGCAAGAAACGTGGACGCATGGTTAGGCAGACTTTCTAACCATGTTTCTAAAGGCAGTGATTCCAAAGAGATCACAGACTCCTTAGAAATAATAGGTAAAGCTGTGGCATATTTGGCAGATGCGGCTGTGGAGTCTGTCAGGAACACAGCCAAGTCTGCGGCCCTTCTTAACTCCGCAAGAAGGGCAGTCTGGGTCAAATCATGGGAAGGGGACCATATGTCTAGATCAAGGCTATGTGGTTTGCCCTTTGAAGGTTCACAACTCTTTGGACCTGGCCTGGATCAGGTGCTGTCAAGGTCAGCAGAAAAGGGAAAAAAGTTCCCGGTCAAAGCTAAAGGAGCAAGGGGCAGGAAGTTTTTTCGTCCCTCCGTTAACCAGGGTCAATTCAAAGGAAAAAAGGATGCGAATAGGAGGTGGGGAAAGGGAAAGAGCGCACAAAAAGGTAGTCTGCTCTTTTCTGGACCTAAAGACGCCACCAAGCAGTCTAAGTGACGCCAGCATCAGGGTAGGGGGGAGATTGTCCCACTTTGTCCCTCAGTGGAAGAGAATCTCCGAAAGCCCCTATATCTTGCAGATTGTAACAGAGGGATATCGTTTGGAATTTCTGTCCCCTCCCCCTCAAAACTTTTTTCTGACCCGTCTCCCCAAGGAAACTTCAAAAGCTGCAGGGCTGTTGGACAGCTTGCCGGGATTGGTGTTCCAGGAGGTGATCATCCCCGTTCCACCGGAAGAGCTTTACCAAGGGTTTTATTCCCATGTATTTGTCGTTCAAAAACCGTCAGGGAAATTTCGCCTGATATTAAATCTCAGGAAATTGAACAGGTTTTTGCGACAAAAAAGCTTCCGGATGGAGAGTATATACACGGTGCGCAGGCACCTATTAAGATGTGCGTTCTTAGCCACGATAGATCTAAGGGATGCTTACCTTCATATCCCGATCACCAGGGAACACCAGTCCCTGCTGAGATTCGCAGTCCTTACGAGCGAAGGGATTCAGCATTGGCAATTCCGAGCTCTTCCCTTTGGATTAGCTGCAAGCCCAAGGATCTTCACAAAGGTCCTGGCAGAGGTTGTAGCTTACCTACACCTACAGGGGGTGTCCCTTATACCCTACCTAGACGACCTTTTGGTATACGGGCAATCCCTAGAGCAGGTGGAGATAGACGTAGGCAGAGTGATTTTCACTCTGGAGTCCTTGGGCTGGATAGTAAACAGAGAGAAGTCTTCTCTGGCACCGTCCCAAATAAAAGTATTCCTGGGATATCTGGTGGATACAGAGGTTCAGAAACTGTTTCTTCCAGAGGAAAAACGATTAAAGGTGGTTACAGCAGTATCCTCTTTAAAAGAAACCAGGGAGTGCTCTCGCAGGCATATCATGAGGGTCCTAGGTCTAATGACCTCGTGTATTCCAGCGGTTCCCTGGGCTCAGCTCCACTCCAGGGAGCTGCAGTTCTTCCTTTTGTCCTCCTGGGACAAAAGGAGAGAGTCATTGGATGCAAGGGTGTCTATTCCAACAAGAGTAAGGACCTCCCTAGATTGGTGGCTGGATCAGGACAAGCTCAGGGTGGGCTTACCCTGGGACCAGTGGAATCCCACAAGAATCACTACCGATGCAAGCGCTTGGGGTTGGGGCGCTCACCTGGGGGACATCCAGGCACAGGGGGCCTGGACGCCTTCTCAGGCAGGGGCATCCTCCAACCACAGAGAACTCTTGGCGGTGGGCCAGGCGTTGGTATCCTTTGGAGACAGGATTCAGGGCTTGGAGATCCAAGTCCTGTCAGACAATGTGACAACGGTCTCTTACCTGAATCGTCAGGGGGGCACCAGATCCAGGAAACTACTGAGTCTAGTCCTGAACATCCTAAACTGGGCCGAAGAGAATCTTCAGTCCATATCGGCGGTTCACATAAGAGGAACCGCCAATGTGGTAGCAGACTTCTTAAGCCGGCAACCCATCCTTCAGGGGGAATGGGAGTTAAATCAGGAGGTCTTTCTTCAGATAAGTCAGATGTTCGGGATTCCGGATATAGATCTTTTTGCCCACAGAGGGAACAAAAAAGTGGATCGTTTTTTCTCTCTCAACAGAGAAGGGGGATCCCAGGGAGTGGACGCTCTGTCTCAGGACTGGGACTTCCATCTAGCATACGCTTTTCCCCCACTAGTCTTAATACCACGGGTCTTACAAAAATTGGCCCGCTCAGATTGCGGACTGATCCTTATAGCCCCATGGTGGCCAAAAAGGACCTGGTTTGCCACTCTGAAAAAGTGGTCAATTTCTCCTCCGCTCCGTCTTCCAATCAGACGAGATCTTCTCCTACAGGGGCCAGTCCTCCACCCCGACCCGGGATTCCTCAAACTGACGGCATGGTTCTTGAGGAGGAGATCCTTAGGGGTAAGGGGTGCTCTGATAGGGTAATTGAGACCCTCTTGGGCAGCAGGAAGCTGGTCACCAGGAGGATCTACTCCAAGGTGTGGAATTGCTTCTCACAGTGGTGCCGTGATAAGGAGGTGTCTTACCCTTCAGTACCAGTGGTACTGGAATTTTTGCAAGCAGGGGTGGATCAGGGGATTTCCCCGAACACCTTGAGAATACAGATAGCAGCGTTATCGGTATTTTTGGATCAGAGGCTCGCACTAGAACCTCTGATTAAGAGATTTCTTCTGGCAAGGGAGAGGGTAACCCCTGTCAGAATGAATGTATTTCCTCCATGGAATTTATCTCTGGTTTTGGAGGCGCTGACGAAAGCGCCCTTCGAACCAGCGCAAGAGATTTCAGTTAAGTTTTTGACTCTTAAGTTAGCGTTTCTGTTGGCCATAACCACGGCCAGAAGGGTGAGCGACCTACAGGCCCTGTCAGTTAAGGAGCCTTTTCTGTTGATTCTGGAGGATAGAGTGGTTCTTAGACAGGACCCACTATATCTTCCCAAGGTCGCATCTAAGTTTAATAGATCTCAGGAGATCACTTTACCCTCCTTCTGTGATAATCCAAAAAATGAGAAGGAGAGGAAATTTAATTTATTAGATGTCAGGAAATGTTTATTGACATATCTAGATAGAGTAAAGGACTACAGAAAGTCGAATCATCTTTTAGTTTTATTTAGCGGCCCTAGAAAGGGAGGGCAGGCGTCTAAATCTACTGTGGCTAGGTGGATTAGGCAGACAATAACATTGGCCTATGAGCAGACCGGTTCCCCAGTACCAGGAAACCTTAAGGCCCATTCAACAAGATCCTTGGCGGCCTCTTGGGCAGAGAGAGCTGGGGCCTCGATAGAACAGGTCTGTCGCACAGCCACTTGGGCGAAGCAGGATACCTTTTTGAAACACTATAGAGTGGAGCTGCTGTCGCCCCAGGATCTGACATTTGGAAGGAAGGTGCTACAAGCGGTGGTCCCGCCCTGAGGTAGGCCTTGAACTCCTTGTCCATCCTCTCAGGTTATGCCGTCCTGGAAGATGACTAGAGAAAATTGACAGTTACTTACCGATAACTGTTTTTCTAGGATATCTTCCAGGACGGCAGGCCTACTTCCCACCCATGTTTTAATATAAGTACTACGGGAAGAGTTTCTCTCTGTCACCCGGATAACCTATTACTTTGGGAGAACTGAGGTGCAGGGGGAAGGGAGGGGCCTTTTAACCTTGTATGTTGATTGTGTTTCCTGTCAGGTGGACCAGTCATCTCTCAGGTTATGCCGTCCTGGAAGATATCCTAGAAAAACAGTTATCGGTAAGTAACTGTCAATTTTTTTTTGCAAAAAAATTACTTTGAACCCCCAAACATTATATATTTTTTTAAAGCAAATGCCCTACAGATTAAAATGGTGGGTGTTTCATTTTTTTTTTTTTCACACAGTATTTGCGCAGCGATTTTTCAAACGCATTTTTTGGGGAAAAAACACACTTTTTTTAAATTTTAATGCACTAAAACACACTATATTGCCCAAATGTTTGATGAAATAAAAAAGATGATCTTAGGCCGAGTACATGGATACCAAACATGACATGCTTTAAAATTGCGCACAAACGTGCAGTGGCAACAAAATAAATACATTTTTAAAAGCCTTTAAAAGCCTTTACAGGTTACCACTTTAGATCTACAGAGGAGGTCTACTGCAAAAATTACTGCCCTCGATCTGACCTTCGCGGTGATACCTCATATGCATGGTGCAATTGCTGTTTACGTTTGACGACAGACCGCCGATTGCGTTCGCCTTAGCGCGAGAGCAGGGGGCGACAGGGGTGCTTTTTTTTTTTTTTTTTTTTCTTTATTATTTTTCTGCTTTTTTTATCTTATTTTTAAACTGTTCCTTTCATATTTTTTTTTTTTAATCATTTTTATTGTTATCTCGGGGAATGTAAATATCCCCTATGATAGCAATAGGTAGTGACAGGTACTCTTTTTTGAAAAAATTGGGGTCTATTAGACCCTAGATCTCTCCTCTGCCCTCAAAGCATCTGACCACACCAAGATCGGTGTGATAAAATGCTTCCCCAATTTCCCAATGGCGCTATTTACATCCGGCGAAATCTAAGTCATAAAATGCTCGTAGCTTCCGGTTTCTTAGGCCATAGAGATGTTTGGAGCCACTCTGGTCTCTGATCAGCTCTATGGTCAGCTGGCTGAATCACCGGCTGCATTCTCAGGTTCCCTGTTGAGACAGGAGAGCCAGAGAAAAACACGGAAGACGGTGGGGGGGGGGGCATTCCCTCCCACGGCTTGTAAAAGCAGTCTAGAGGCTAATTAGCCGCTAGGATTGCTTTTACATGAAAGCCGACCGCTGGCTGAAAAGAATGATACCAAGATGATACCTAAACCTGCAGGCATCATTCTGGTATAACCACTCAAAGTCGTGAATGGCGTACCTGAAGACAAAAAAATGGTTAACAATAAAGCACAGTAAACGGTAAAGTATAAAAAATTGCATACCTGAAAAAGCAAACATGATAAAACATAATAACAATAAAACATTGCAGAATAGAATACAGGAAAAAAGAGCAGAACAATAGAGAGAGAATAGAGAGAGAGAGAACAATAAAACGACAACTATTTTTTTTTATTTTATATATATATATTTTTTTTGACACTTTTTTTGTAACTAACTTTTGTAACTGTAACCGGTTCCAGGTTCGGGTCTCTCAAAATGCGATGGCATCTTGGGAGACCCTGTGAAAGTGTGTCCTAGTCTGTGCAATGCTGTACCCTACGCTAATACTCAACTAGTGAATGGTAGCGTTCAAAACATTCACCAATGCAAAGACCAGGATTGTCAGGACAGGAGGGACAATAATAGCGGGTGTCACGCCTATATCCGCGCTTCCTGCAGACACAACATCTTTTTTGGGGGGGTTCGTTGGGTAGGGGTACTCGGGAGGACATAAAGAAAATGCCTCTCATGCAGCCGACTGCATTTGATTGGGGATGTGAATGGGGGAAGTACGGGCGCTGCAGAAGTGGTGGGTTCCCAATTAGGATTGGCGAATGCAGCAGGAAGGGCATTATGGGCACGACGGGCCTGTGTTTGTCTTCTTGATGGCAGCGGGACACTACTTGTGCTTGCCACCTCACCAGCTTGAACTGCACTTATGGGACTCGCCACGTCACCAAGTGTTACTGCAGTGCTGGTTTGACTACGACCGGGGTGTACTAGGCCGCTGGTGCTTGCCAGTTCACCAAAACGCTACCAAAAAAACTGTTAGCGATCGCAGGGATCAAGGCCTGACTCTGCGAACGCTGCAGTTATGTGTTTAGTGTTTTGTAAGTGTCAGTGATCGATCGATACTGCACTTGGGTGGGCTGGGCTGGGCCGGGCGGAGGGGCAAAACACAGGTGCTAGCAGGTATCTGGGCTGATCCCGCTAACACTGCGTTTTTGGGAACCCTAAACTGCTGGGGACGCTAGTATAGATCTGATCGGATCAGATATTGATCCGTTCAGATACTATACCACTAAGGGAGGTGTATGCTGCGTGCGTGGGTGTTAGCGCTACTGGCGCTAACCTGACGCTGCCTGGTGCTTGCTTGCCAGTTCACCAAAATGCTACCAAAAAAACTGTTAGCGATCGCAGGGATCAGGCCTGACTCTGCGAACGCTGCAGTTATGCGTTTAGTGTTTTGTAAGTGACAGCGATCGATCGATACTGCACTTGGGTGGGCCGGGCGGAGGGGCAAAACGCAGGTGCTAGCAGGTATCTGGGCTGATCCCGCTAACACTGCGTTTTTGGGAACCCTAAACTGCTGGGGACGCTAGTATAGATCTGATCGGATCAGATATTGATCCGATCAGATACTATACCACTAAGGGAGGCGTATGCTGCGTGCGTGGGTGTTAGCGGTACTGGCGCTAATCTGACGCTGCCTGGGGCGACGCATATCACCGCCGTGCGATCAGGGGGCTAAACCTTTATTCGGTAATAAACGGCGGGTGCCCTGACACTATAAAAAATAAACGAACTAACCAGCGTCAACCGTAACGTTTATACGGTGATCAGTGGTGAAAGGGTTAACTAGGGGGCAATCAAGGGGTTAAAACATTTATTAGATAGTATATGGGGGTCCCTGACACTATAAAACGCTGACGGCGAACCTAAATATTTACGTCCCTAACTAGCGTCACCAGTGACACTAATACAGCGATCAGAAAAATGATCGCTTAGCAACACTGGTGACAGGGGGTGATCAAGGGGTTAAAACTTTATTAGGGGGGGTTAGGGGGGTATCCTAGACCTAAAGGGGGGTAATACTAACTGTCCCAACACTGTAACTGTCACAAACTGACACTATGCAGTAATCAGAAAAAAAAAAAAAAAAAAAACCTGCTGGTGTCAGTTTGTGACGGGGGGGGGGGGGTGATTGGGGGGGGATCGGGGGGCGATCGGGGGGGGGATCGGGGTGTTTTGTATGCCTGGCATGTTCTACTGTGTGTGTAGTGTGTTGTGCACTTACATTGATGTCTTCTCCCCTCGGCGCTGGAACGGAATACCGAGCTGAGGGGAGATGACATCATTTCCTTTGCTGCTGTTTAGCATACAGCAGCAAAGGAATGTTCCCATTGGCCGGCGGCGATCGCGAGGGGGGGGCCACGAACGGATGGCCTCCCCCTCGTCTCTGATCGCCGGGGAACAGAACGGGACCGCCTCGGGCGGCGGGGGGGGGTCCGATCGGACCCCCCACCCGCGGAAGGCAAATCACGTACATGTACGTGATTTTGCCTGCCCGTGCCGCTTTGCCGACGTAAATCGGCGTTAGGCGGTCCTTAAGTGGTTAATGTGAATGGGACTGTCGGTGAAGTCAATAGCGGGTCAGAGGAGGAACTGCTGTGGGACAGAGATGATAGTTGCTCTTAAACCTTTCATGCCTAAGCCTATTTTTGAAATTTGGTGTTTACAAGTTAAAAATCTGTATTTTTTGCTAGAAAATTACTTAGAACCCCCAAACATTATATATATTTTTTAGCAGAGAATCTAGAGAATAAAATGGAGATTTTTGCAATATTTTTTATCACACTGTATTTGTGCAACAGTGTTTTAAACGCAAATTTTTGTGAAAAGGGACACTTTCATGAATTTTTAAAAAACCCAAACAGTAAAGTTACCCCAATTTTTTTGTATAATGTGAAAGATGATGTTACGCCGAGTAAATAGATACCAAACATGTCACCCTTTATAATTGCACGCACTCGTGGAATGGCGACAAACTACGGTACCTAAGAATTTCCATAGGCGACCCTTTAAATTTTTTTTACGGTTACCAGGTTAGAGTTACAGAGGAGGTTTAGTGCTAGAATTATTGCTCTCGCTCTGACGATCGCGGCGATACCTTACATGTGATTTGAACACCGTTTACATATGCGGGCACGACTTCCGTATGCGTTTTCTTTGCTGTGTGAGCTCGCGGGGACGGGTCTGCTTTAAAAAATTTTTTTTTCTTATTTATTTTATTTATTTTTATATTCATAAATAGTGTTTAAAAAAAAAAAAAAAAAATTGACTTTTATTGCTGTCACAAGGAATGTAAACATCCCTTGTGACAGGTACTCTTTACGGAGGGATCGGGGGTCTAAAATCCCTCTTTTGCACTTCAAAGTATTCAGATCGCCGAAAACGGCGATTCTGAATACTGTGTATTTTTTTTAAAAACCGGCAGCCGAGTAAACGGGAAGTGACGTCATGACGTCGCTTCCGGGTTTACGATTAGGAGGCTGGAACGAAGCCGCCAACGGCTTCGTTACAGCCTGCCCCCAGCCGCCGGAGGCGGCCGATTGGTCAGCGGGAACGGGAGGCCCGGTAAGAGCGGTGGGAGGGGGGACGTCCCCTCCCGCTCCTCTGGTATAACAGCCGAGCGGCTTTTAGCGGTATCGGTTGTTATATTCGGATAACCGATCGCCCGCTCTAAACAACGGTACCTGGATGATGCCTGCAGCTGCGGGCATCATCCCGGTATAACCCCGGAAAGCCGAGTATGCACATCTGCATACACGTGGCGGGAAGGGGTTAAAAAATGATTTAAATCAAATCCTGTTATCTATTGAGATGTGGGTTTCCACTTGTTTTAGAAAGGGATGCTTTAAGGATAAGTTTTTAGGGTGGAACATGTAACATGTTCCCAATACTACAGCTGCTGCCTGATGCCCGCACTCCCTGTGACAGCAGTACAGGGAGAAGTTCCCCGTATTAGCTGTCACTTTTTGAAATCCGTATCATTCATTCACACACACATCCTTTACGGCTGTCGGCTTGTAGTTCTCAATGAACTAACGGCGCTGTCGTAGTTCATTGATTCTTCCTGTCAGGTTTATCTGTGTGCCCATACGGGATGTACAGATACACTGACAGATTTGAAGGTGACCTGCCTGGCACCAGTGATCTGCTGATTGCTGGCGCAATGCTTTACAGGCTCCAAAAAATGTTTTTATTTTTTTATTTTTTTTTACCTGCAAACTATTGCATAATTATTTTTTTTTAAAAAGTGAACTTGTCCTTTAAGCACATAAAACCTAAGCACTTGCCGACCGTCTCACAACGATATACTTTGGTAAAGTGGCACGGGCACGCAAAACAACGTACCCGTACGTTGCTGTGTCATCGGCGGCTAGCGGGCGGCGTGCGTGACCGCCGTGAGACCGCACCCCTGGGGACTCTGTCTGCCGGCGGCCCGCAATCGTGATACAGAGAGGCAGAACTGGGAGATGTAAACAAGGCATTTCCCTGTTCTGCCTAGCAACATGATGAGGATCTACTGCTCCCAGTGATCGGGAGCAGTGATCTCTGTCATGTTCTAGTGAGCCCATCCCCCCCTACAGTTAGAACACGGCCAGGGAGCACACTTAACCCTTTGATCGCCCCCTAGTATTTAACCTCTTCCCTGCCAGTGACATTTACACAGTAATGAGTGCATTTTTATAGCACTGATTGCTGTGTAAATGCCAAGGGTCCCAAAATAGTGTCAAGTGTCCGATCTGTCTGCCGCAATGTCGCAGTTAAGACAAATCGCAGATTGCCGCCATTACTAGAAAAAATTTGATAATAAAAATGCCATAAATCTATCCCCTGTTTTGTAGACGCGATAACTTTTACGCAAACCAATCAATATACGCTTATTACGAATTGTTGTTTATTTTTTTTGTTTTTTTTCTTTTTTTTACCAAAAATATGTAGAAGAATACATATCAGCTTAAACCGAGGAAGAAATTTTGTTTTTTATATATTTTTTGGAGATATTTTTTATAGCAAAATGTAAAAAATATTGCTGTGGTTTTTTTTTTTTTTTCAAAATGTTCGCTTCTTTTTTTTTTTTGTTTATAGCGCAAAAAATAAAAACTGCAGAGGTGATCAAATACCACCAAAAGAAAGCTCTATTTATGGGAAAAAAAGGGACGTTAACTTTGTTAGGGTACAACGTCGCACGCCCACGCAATTATCAGTTAAAGCAACGCAGTACCATATCGCAAAAAAGGGCTTGGTCAGGAAGGGGGTAAGTTCTTCCGGGGCTGAAGTGGTTAATGTGAGTTTTAGATGAACCGTTTTTTTGTTTTAAATAGACCCATAATGTCGACAATAAACCAATACGTTTAAATGATATAAATACAGGGCCTTTATATTTTTCTCATAAGTTGCTCAAGCTATTCTGTGCTGCTTGCTATTCTTTCTATACCAATTAAAATTGTGCTGTGAACCCTGTGAGTAATCCTCCACTGTGTGTAGGTGGGAAGCACAGCAAGGCTGACGTCTATCAAGGCTAGATCTTAGTATTGCACAGATGCTGGCAAGATGACTGCATATTCTTGCTAGTAATACCGATTCACTTTTTTATTTCTGTGGATCAGCTCTGTGTGTGTGTCTATGTAATGTAGAATAAACAAACAAACAAAAAAAAAAAAAAAAATATATATATATATACATATATATATATATATATATATATATATATATATATATATATATATATATATATATATATATAAATTTTATTATTTTTTTTCCTTGATTTCTTTTACATTTTAAAGAGCCATTTCGCGTTCACTGGCTACTGGCCCCAGATACCACTGTAACCCTTGAACATTTGCAGAATCTTGCAGTCACAGCTCTACTACACTGATCATAAGCGAGATTATTGAAAGTGGAAAGATAGCCCTGGACCCATAGAGTTATCCTGCCTGTATTATCTTTAAAAGATAAGTTCACCTTTTGTAACATATTACACCAATTTTCAGGAGGTAACAAGTTACCGATGCACCGGCCTGACCGCTAGTGGGGATCTTCTCCCTCCTGCTAGCTGTCCGCTCGACCATGTCATCCATTCAGTGTTCTGTGAGTTTAGAAAACTACAAGGTCCGACAGAATTTGCGACTGTCAGCTTGTAGTTCTAAATATACTACCACAGCGCCATTGAGCGCTGTGGTAATTCATTAAAGTGATTTTAAAGTCTCATTATTTTGTTTTTTCAATAAAAATAACAAACATGTTATACTTACCTGCTCTGTGCAGTGGATTTGCACAGGACAGCCTGGATCCTCCTCTTTTCGAGTCCCTCTTTGCTGCTCCTGGCCCCTCCCTCCTGTCGAGTACCCCTACAGAAAGCAGCTTGCTATTGGGGACCCGAGTTGAGCTGCAGCTCCCTGTGTCCATTCAGGCATGCAGCTGCAGTTTGGCCCCAGCCCCTCTCTCCCCTGATTGCCTAACTATCAATGGCGCTGCTGCCGTCTCTCAGCCAATCAGGAGGAAGAGTCCCAGACGGCCGAGGGATTTGTGGACATCGCTGGACAGAGAGGGAGCCCAGGTAAGTATTATGGGGTGCTAGGGCGTCTGCTGCTCACAGAAGGCTTTTTATCTTAATGCATAGAATGCATTAAGATAAAAAACCTTCTGCCTTTGCAACCCCTTTAAAGAGGAGCTCCACCTTAAACAAAAAATATTAAAAGCCAGCATCTACAAATACTGCAGCTGCTGACTTTTAACAAATGGACACTTGCCTGTCCCGAGGTCCAGCGATGTAGGCAGCTGAAGCCAATCGATCGCTCGTCTCTCGGCTGCCCCCACCGCCATCCTCGGTCAGGGAATCAGGAAGTGAAGCGTTGTGGCTTCACTGCCCGGTTCCCTATTGCGCATGCGCGAGTCGGGCTACGCGTCTACACTGGTCCCCATTGTGTTGTGGGAACTGTGTGTTTCCCACAACACAACGGGGGGGGGGGGGGGGGGGGGGGGGGTGGCGGACATTTGCGGCTAGCTATTCCCGGAAGTGGGTGCAGATACCTGTATTATACAGGTATCTGCACCCCCCTCCCCCTGAAAGGTGCCAGTTGAGGCACCGGAGGGGGGGGGAATCCGATGAGCGGAGGTTCCACTTTAAGGCGGAACTCCGCTTTAAGTCTTCCTGTCACAGTGTAAATGTCTGGCCGTACCAGAGGTACGACCAGACAGTCTACGGTACTGTGGCATTATCATGGGTGCAATGCTTTACAGGTCCATTACAAAAAAAATGTAATGTAAAGGTGAACTTCTCATTTAATCTTGGGGTATTGATGTTGGTGCAAATAATCTGGTTCCTGGGCAGGCGGCTTCTGTACCACAGAAGATCTCCACAGCCTCTGGCTTGTAGTGTGGCGCTTCAGTTTCAATTCTCGTTACATAAGACCCCTTTCACACTGGAACGTTTTGCAGGCGCTATAGCGTTAAAAATAGCGCCTGCAAACCGCCCTAAAACAGCTGCTCCATTCACTCCAGTGTGGAGCGCTGCGCTGGCAGGGCATCAGAAAAAGCCCTGCCAGCAGCTTCTTTGGAGAGCTGAACTCACCGCTCCTCCCCCGCTGCTCCCCATTGAAATCAATGGGGCAGTGCTGTGTTACTCTGGCGTTTTTGTGGGCGGATTTAACCCCTTTTCGGCCGCTAGTGGGTTAAAACCGCCCTGCTAGTGGCCGAATAGCGCCACTAAAACGACGGTAAAGCGCCGCTTTACCACTGACGCCGGTGGCGGCACAGTGTGAAAGGGGTCTAAGGGAGATTGTGACGTTTATCCACACTACCTCCAGTCACAGAATGCCTAGAATTCTATGAAAATATAGTGCATCCAGAAAGTATTCACAGCCCTTCACTTTTTCCACATTTTGTTATGTTACAGCCTCATTCCAAAATGGATTAAATTAATTATTTTCCTCAGAATTTTACAAACCATACCCCATAATGACAATGTGAAAGAAGTTTGTTTAGAAATCTTTGCAAATTTATAAAAAAAAAAAAAAAAAATCACGTTCATAAGTATTCACAGCCTTTGCCATGACACTCAAAATTTAGCTTAGGTGCATCCTGTTTCCACTGATCATCCTTGAAATGTTTCTACAACTTGATTAGCGTCCATCTGTGGTAAATTCAGTTGATTGGACATGATTTGGAAAGGCACACACCTGCCTATATAAAGTCCCACAGTTAACAGTGCATGTCAGAGCACAAACAAGCCATGAAGTTCAAGGAATTGTCTGTAAACCTTCAACACAGGGTTGTATCGAAACACAGATCTGGGGAAGTGTACAGAAAATTTTTTGCAGCATTGAGGGTCCCAGTGAGCACAGTGGCCTCCATCATCTGTAAATGGCAGAAGTTTGGAACCACCAGGTTTCTTCTTAGAGCGGGACACCCAGCCAAACTGAGCGATCCGGGGAGGAGGGCCTTAGTCAGGGAGGTGATCAAGAACCCGATGGTCACTCTGACAGAGCTCCAGCGTTTCTCTGTGGAGAAAGGAGAACCTTTGAGAAGAACAACCATCTCTGCAGCAATCCACCAATCGGGCCTGTATGGTAGAGTGGCCAGACGGATGCCGCCACTCGGTAAAAGGCACATGACAGCCCACCTGGAGTCTGCCAAAAGGCACCTGAAAGACTCTCGGACCATGAGAAACAAAATTCTCTGGTGTGATGAAACAAAGATTGAACTCTTCGGCCTGGATGGCAAGTGTCATGTCTGGAGGAAACCAGGCACCGCTCATCACCTGGCCAAAACCATCCCTACAGTGAAGTATGGTGGTGGGAGCATCATGCTGTGGGGATGTTTTTTAGCAGCAGAAACTGGGATACTAGGCAGGCTCAAGGGAAAGATAAATGCAGCAATGTACAGAGACATCCTTGATGAAAACCTGCTCCAGAGCGCTCTGGACCTCAGACTGGGTTGAAGGTTCATCTTCCAACAGGACAATGACCCCAAGCACACAGCCAAGATAACAAAGAAGTGGTTATGGGACAACTCTGTGAAAGTCCTTGGGTGGCCCAGCCTTGAACCTGATGGGTGGCAGGGATCTGAAAATGGCTGTGCACAGACGCTACCATCCAACCGGATGGAGCTTGAGAGGTCCTGCAAATTAGAATGGGAGAAACTGACGAAAAATAGGCATGGCAAGCTTTTGTAGTAACACGCAAAGACTTGAGGCTGTAATTGGTGCCAAAGATGCTTCAACAAAGTATTGAGTAAAGGCTGTGAATACTTATGTACATGGGATTTTTTTTTTCGTTTTTTTTATTTTTAATACATTTGCAAAGATTTCAAACAAACTTCTTTCACATTGTCATTCTGGGGTATTGTATCGGTATGTACAGCGTGCGAGGAGAGTGGAGGGCAGAACGGGACATGCGCCGGTTTAAGTGATCGCTCCATCATTGGATGGAGCGATCACGCACGTGGTAAAGGGCTGCTATCATTGGCCCTTTACCATAACCCGTGATGCACTTGGTCCGGCGAACATGGACACTTCCGTGTGCGCGCCCTACGGGGCGCGTTGGAAGCGAGAGTCCTGGAGGACGTCATAGTACGCTGTCCCAGAATTATCCGACCACGCTGTATCCGTCATTTGGCTTAGGACCGGTCGGCAAGTGGTTTAAAGCTGAACTTTAGGTAAACTGCTGAAATACAAAACCCCCCCCCCAAATCCCCTTTGCTAGCCTGCTAATTTAACAGTAGCACACTAATCGGGTATTAAAATGTTGTTAAACCCACATCATGGGGAAAAAAAAAAACAAAAAACTAATAAATGGTGTATTTACATGCTGTTCATACTCGATCACTATGGGATTTGTTTGTTTTTTTTATACTGCAAAAAAACTGGTTGATCCTTCTATTCTCTATCTCCCCCCTCCTGTCCATGTCCCCACAACAGTTGGGAATTTTGCAGAGCAGTGTTGACAGCTAGTGCACATGCTCAGTTTTCAGTGTATTTGCTACCCTGACCATTTCCTCCCCATCACATCTGAGCAGCCCATGTGAATATAATCACACATGTGGGTGTATACACCGTGATCAAAGACAGCCCACTGCTCCCGCCTCCTCCATGCCCACTAACCAGCTAAACACAATTGGGTTCGATATTAAATGTAGATTGATGGAGCCTTCCGCTCCCTGTTGTTCTAAGACACAGGTTGGTGGGGTGTGACACAGCCTGACACTGGCAGAAATCCACCCACTCCATGTTATTACCAAAAAATAATAAAGATTAATTTCAAATCTATATTTATATGACCATTTAAAACAGTTTATTGATATTTATTTTTATTTTTTTAATTTTTTTTTTTTTAACATGTGACCAGCAGCAGAGGACTGGAAGCTCCTCCTGCTTATGTTTCCCTGCAGACAGGCTGGGAGAGAGCTGGGTCATGTGACAGCTGTATATCAATTAGGAAAAAGTTACTTAGATGTGTTTTTAATAAAAAAAGAAAAAAAAAACTTAGTGCCATCATCAATATACAGAAATAGATCCCCTAGCCCTATATGTGGTTTTATAGTAGGGTAGCATGGAGTTTACCAACCTCTTCCAATAAGTTATACCAGGGGCACTTGTATTTTCCCATTTAAGCAGTATGGCTTTTTTACCATAGAACAATAGGATAGTAAGTAATGTTCTCAGGGCCCTCGTTGGGACCACCTCCTCCACCAGTCCCAGCAAACACACCCTCACAGTCATTAGTATGGGTACAGTCAGAAATGCACGATGTGATCTCCTTCCAAAAATCTTGAATGTGTGGACATTGCCAGAAAATATGGTCAGTATTTGCTGGAGAGAATGAACATCTCCAGCATTCCGCCGAGTCCCATATATTTCATATATTTTTGGTAATCTAGCCAGCGTATAATAGCTTCTGTGTAGAAATTTAAATTGTATCAGTCTGTCCCTGGCTGACACTAAATGTTTAAAGGGCTGAGTCCATAAGTCGTCCCAGTCTTCTCCCTGTATATTGGGAACTTCAGTTTCCCACTTTTCCCTGCAGTTGGTTACCACACTCGGTGTTGATTTAAAGAATTCCTTAGAAGTCAACGAGAGAACTTTATTCAAGTCCTCCGTCGACAACAGGGATTCAAGAGCTGATGGCAGGGTTTCTACCCTCAACTCTCCAAACTGCGTCTGATAGGCATGCCTGAGTTGAAACAAACGAAAGAGGTAAGAATTAGGTAGGTCATGTCTGGTCTTCAGTTGGGAGAAAGTCAGGCGGTCCCCATAGGAGGTGATGTCCTTAACCACTTGAGCCCCGGACCATTATGCTGCCTAAGGACCAGAGGTCTTTTTCCAATTTGGCACTGCGTCGCTTTAACTGCTAATTGCGCGGTCATGCAATGCTGTACCCAAACGAAATTTGCGTCCTTTTCTTCCCACAAATAGAGCTTTCTTTTGATGGTATTTGATCACCTCTGCGGTTTTTATTTTTTGCGCTATAAACGGAAAAAGACCGAAAATTTTGAAAAAAAATGATATTTTCTACTTTTTGTTATAAAAAAAATCCAATAAACTAAATTTTAGTCATACATTTAGGCCAAAATGTATTCAGCCACATGTCTTTGGTAAAAAAAATGTCAATAAGCGTATATTTATTGGTTTACGCAAAAGTTATAGCGTCTACAAACTAGGGTACATTTTCTGTAATTTACACAGCTTTTAGTTTATGACTGCCTATGTCATTTCTTGAGGTGCTAAAATGGCAGGGCAGTACAAAACCCCCCCAAGTGACCCCATTTTGGAAAGTAGACACCCCAAGGAAATTGCTGAGAGGCATGTTGAACCCATTGAATATTTATTTTTTTTGTCCCAAGTGATTGAATAATGACAAAAAAAAAAAAAAAATATTTACAAAAAGTTGTCACTAAATGATATATTGCTCACACAGGCCATGGGCCTATGTGGAATTGCACCCCAAAATACATTCAGCTGCTTCTCCTGAGTATGGGGATACCACATGTGTGGGACTTTTTGGGAGCCTAGCCGCGTACGGGGCCCCGAAAACCAAGCACCGCCTTCAGGATTTCTAAGGGTGTAAATTTTTGATTTTACTCCTCACTACCTATCACAGTTTCGGAGGCCATGGAATGCCCAGGTGGCACAAAACCCCCCAAAATGACCCCATTTTGGAAAGTAGACACCCCAAGCTATTTGCTGAGAGGCATGGTGAGTATTTTGCAGCTCTCATTTGTTTTTGAAAATGAAGAAAGACAAGAAAAAACATTTTTTTTTTCAATTTTCAAAACTTTGTGACAAAAAGTGAGGTCTGCAAAATACTCACTATACCTCTCAGCAAATAGCTTGGGGTGTCTACTTTCCAAAATGGGGTCATTTGGGGGGGGTTTGTGCCACCTGGGCTTTCCATGGCCTCCGAAACTGTGATAGGCAGTGAAGAGTGAAATCAAAAATTCACGCCCTTAGAAAGCCTGAAGGCGGTGCTTGGTTTTCGGGGTCCCGTACGTGGCTAGGCTCCCAAAAAGTCTCACACATGTGGTATCCCCGTACTCAGGAGAAGCAGCAGAATGTATTTTGGGGTGTAATTTCACATATTCCCATGGCATGTTTGAGCAATATAACATTTAGTGACAACTTTGTGCAAAAAAAAAAAAAAAATGTGTCTCTTTCCCGCAACTTGTGTCGCAATATAAAATATTCCATGGACTCGACATGCCTCTCAGCAAATAGCTTGGGGTGTCTACTTTCCAAAATGGGGTCATTTGGGGGGGTTTTGAACTGTCCTGGCATTTTATGCACAACATTTAGAAGCTTATGTCACACATCACCCACTCTTCTAACCACTTGAAGACAAAGCCCTTTCTGACACTTATTGTTTACATGAAAAAGTTATTTTTTTTTGCAAAAAAATTACTTTGAACCCCCAAACATTATATATTTTTTTAAAGCAAATGCCCTACAGATTAAAATGGTGGGTGTTTCATTTTTTTTTTTCACACAGTATTTGCGCAGCGATTTTTCAAACGCATTTTTTGGGGAAAAAACACACTTTTTTAAATTTTAATGCACTAAAAAACACTATATTGCCCAAATGTTTGATGAAATAAAAAAGATGATCTTAGGCCGAGTACATGGATACCAAACATGACATGCTTTAAAATTGCGCACAAACGTGCAGTGGCAACAAAATAAATACATTTTTAAAAGCCTTTAAAAGCCTTTACAGGTTACCACTTTAGATCTACAGAGGAGGTCTACTGCAAAAATTACTGCCCTCGATCTGACCTTCGCGGTGATACCTCACATGCATGGTGCAATTGCTGTTTACGTTTGACGACAGACCGCCGATTGCGTTCGCCTTAGCGCGAGAGCAGGGGGCGACAGGGGTGCTTTTTTTTTTTTTTTTTTTTTTCTTTATTATTTTTCTGCTTTTTTTATCTTATTTTTAAACTGTTCCTTTCATATTTTTTTTTTTTAATCATTTTTATTGTTATCTCGGGGAATGTAAATATCCCCTATGATAGCAATAGGTAGTGACAGGTACTCTTTTTTGAAAAAATTGGGGTCTATTAGACCCTAGATCTCTCCTCTGCCCTCAAAGCATCTGACCACACCAAGATCGGTGTGATAAAATGCTTCCCCAATTTCCCAATGGCGCTATTTACATCCGGCGAAATCTAAGTCATAAAATGCTCGTAGCTTCCGGTTTCTTAGGCCATAGAGATGTTTGGAGCCACTCTGGTCTCTGATCAGCTCTATGGTCAGCTGGCTGAATCACCGGCTGCATTCTCAGGTTCCCTGTTGAGACAGGAGAGCCAGAGAAAAACACGGAAGACGGTGGGGGGGGGGCATTCCCTCCCACGGCTTGTAAAAGCAGTCTAGAGGCTAATTAGCCGCTAGGATTGCTTTTACATGAAAGTCGACCGCTGGCTGAAAAGAATGATACCAAGATGATACCTAAACCTGCAGGCATCATTCTGGTATAACCACTCAAAGTCGTGAATGGCGTACCTGAAGACAAAAAAATGGTTAACAATAAAGCACAGTAAACGGTAAAGTATAAAAAATTGCATACCTGAAAAAGCAAACATGATAAAACATAATAACAATAAAACATTGCAGAATAGAATACAGTAAAAAAGAGCAGAACAATAGAGAGAGAATAGAGAGAGAGAGAACAATAAAACGACAACTATTTTTTTTTATTTTATATATATATTTTTTTTTTTTTGACACTTTTTTTGTAACTAACTTTTGTAACTGTAACCGGTTCCAGGTTCGGGTCTCTCAAAATGCGATGGCATCTTGGGAGACCCTGTGAAAGTGTGTCCTAGTCTGTGCAATGCTGTACCCTATGCTAATACTCAACTAGTGAATGGTAGCGTTCAAAACATTCACCAATGCAAAGACCAGGATTGTCAGGACAGGAGGGACAATAATAGCGGGTGTCACGCCTATATCCGCGCTTCCTGCAGACACAACATCTTTTTTGGGGGGGTTCGTTGGGTAGGGGTACTCGGGAGGACATAAAGAAAATGCCTCTCATGCAGCCGACTGCATTTGGTTGGGGATGTGAATGGGGGAAGTACGGGCGCTGCAGAAGTGGTGGGTTCCCAATTAGGATTGGCGAATGCAGCAGGAAGGGCACTATGGGCACGACGGGCCTGTGTTTGTCTTCTTGGTGGCAGCGGGACACTACTTGTGCTTGCCACCTCACCAGCTTGAACTGCACTTATGGGACTCGCCACGTCACCAAGTGTTACTGCAGTGCTGGTTTGACTACGACCGGGGTGTACTAGGCCGCTGGTGCTTGCCAGTTCACCAAAACGCTACCAAAAAAACTGTTAGCGATCGCAGGGATCAGGCCTGACTCTGTGAACGCTGCAGTTATGTGTTTAGTGTTTTGTAAGTGTCAGTGATCGATCGATACTGCACTTGGGTGGGCTGGGCTGGGCCGGGCGGAGGGGCAAAACACAGGTGCTAGCAGGTATCTGGGCTGATCCCGCTAACACTGCGTTTTTGGGAACCCTAAACTGCTGGGGACGCTAGTATAGATCTGATCGGATCAGATATTGATCCGTTCAGATACTATACCACTAAGGGAGGTGTACGGTGCGTGCGTGGGTGTTAGCGGTACTGGCGCTAACCTGACGCTGCCTGGGGCTGGTGCTTGCCAGTTCACCAAAATGCTACCAAAAAAACTTAGCGATCGCAGGGATCAGGCCTGACTCTGCGAACGCTGCAGTTATGCGTTTAGTGTTTTGTAAGTGATAGTGATCGATCGATACTGCACTTGGGTGGGCCGGGCGGAGGGGCAAAACGCAGGTGCTAGCAGGTATCTGGGCTGATCCCGCTAACACTGCGTTTTTGGGAACCCTAAACTGCTGGGGACGCTAGTATAGATCTGATCGGATCAGATATTGATCCGATCAGATACTATACCACTAAGGGAGGTGTACGGTGCGTGCGTGGGTGTTAGCGTTACTGGCGCTAACCTGACGCTGCCTGGTGCTTGCTTGCCAGTTCACCAAAATGCTACCAAAAAAACTGTTAGCGATCGCAGGGATCAGGCCTGACTCTGCGAACGCTGCAGTTATGCGTTTAGTGTTTTGTAAGTGACAGCGATCGATCGATACTGCACTTGGGTGGGCCGGGCGGAGGGGCAAAACGCAGGTGCTAGCGGGTATCTGGGCTGATCCCGCTAACACTGCGTTTTTGGGAACCCTAAACTGCTGGGGACGCTAGTATAGATCTGATCGGATCAGATATTGATCCGATCAGATACTATACCACTAAGGGAGGCGTATGCTGTGTGCGTGGGTGTTAGCAGTACTGGCGCTAATCTGACGCTGCCTGGGGCGACGCATATCACCGCCGGGCGATCAGGGGGCTAAACCTTTATTCGGTAATAAACGGCGGGTGCCCTGACACTATAAAAAATAAACTAACTAACCAGCGTCAACCGTAACGTTTATACGGTGATCAGTGGTGAAAGGGTTAACTAGGGGGCAATCAAGGGGTTAAAACATTTATTAGATAGTATATGGGGGTCCCTGACACTATAAAACGCTGACGGCGAACCTAAATATTTACGTCCCTAACTAGCGTCACCAGTGACACTAATACAGCGATCAGAAAAATGATCGCTTAGCAACACTGGTGACGGGGTGATCAAGGGGTTAAAACTTTATTAGGGGGGGTTAGGGGGGTATCCTAGACCTAAAGGGGGGTAATACTAACTGTCCCAACACTGTAACTGTCACAAACTGACACTATGCAGTAATCAGAAAAAAAAAAAAAAAAACCTGCTGGTGTCAGTTTGTGACAGGGGGGGGGGGGTGATTGGGGGGCGATCGGGGGGGGGGGGGGATCGGGGTGTTTTGTATGCCTGGCATGTTCTACTGTGTGTGTAGTGTGTTGTGCACTTACATTGATGTCTTCTCCCCTCGGCGCTGGAACGGAATACCGAGCTGAGGGGAGATGACATCATTTCCTTTGCTGCTGTTTAGCATACAGCAGCAAAGGAATGTTCCCATTGGCCGGCGGCGATCGCGAGGGGGGGGCCACGAACGGATGGCCTCCCCCTCATCTCGGATCGCCGGGGAACGGAACGGGACCGCCTCGGGCGGCGGGGGGGGGGTCCGATCGGACCCCCCACCCGCGGAAGGCAAATCACGTACATGTACGTGATTTTGCCTGCCCGTGCCGCTTTGCCGACGTAAATCGGCGTTAGGCGGTCCTTAAGTGGTTAAGCGTCTTAATGCCCTAAACCGCCCAGATTATAGGATCCGGTAGGTTATAGAAATGAGGCAGTATGTGATTCATCCATATTGGCGTGGATGGAGAAATCCCCTGATAGCTGGGAGATGCCAATTTCACCGCTAATCCCCACGCCCTAATAGTGGCCTTGATCGTCCAAGCCATTGGCAAGTCAGATTTGGTACCCCTAAACAGTGCCAGACTTCGTAGGACTCCAGATGGGCTGCCTCCAGTACTGTGGCTGCATCTACATTGTCCGACATTAGCCACCTGCGGGCAAACGCCATTTGACCAGCCAAGTATTATTTGTACCAATCCGGCAGTGCCATACCCCCCCTGATCCCTGGGTTCCTGTAACACTTTAATTCCTATCCTTGGGGGTTTGGGCGCCCAGAGAAAGGAGCCAACAATCCCTTGAGCATGTCGTAGGAAACATAAGCTTACTGCAAGGATCAGTAACGGAAGTAAATTCATAGCTATCTGTTCAACATTTTGATTTATAGAAATCTGCGGGGAAAACCGTCTGGACCTGGGGCCTTGATAGGTAATATTGCACATTTGCCATAATTTTTACCCCAAGATATTTGAGAGATGCAACCCATTGCAACGGCAGATCTGGGTCAACTCTCTCCTTAGCTTCGGCATTCAGTGGTAAGATTGACGACTTACTCCAGTTCACCCTCCGCCCCGAAAATTTCGCGAATTTTTCTAGGATCGCCCGGACCGCCTTCAACGAGGTACCTGGGTTGTTGGGAAACAGGAGCATGTCGTCTGCATATTAGGCTAAAGTTAAATGGCTTGTACCTACTTTAATTGCCTGCACTTCCCCAGAAGGCCAGTGGCCAGGGGCTCCATTACCAGGGCAAATAGGAATGGGGGCAATGAGCAGCCTTGTCTGGTGCCCCTGCCCACCTCAAAGAAATCAGAAATCGCCAAACCCATTTTGATGGCTACTCTGGGGTTCCTATATAGCATAGAGATCCATTTTCTAAATTGCGGTCCGAATCCCATGGTTTCTAAGACCTTAAACGTGAACATCCAGTCAATGGAATCAAAGGCTTTTTCTATGTCTATGGGCACTACAATTCTGGTATCTGAGTCTGTTGGTGGGAGTTGCAAGTGGGTGAAAAGTCTCCTTAAGTTTGTGTCTATTGACTTCCCTCGCATGAACCCGTCTGATCTATATTAACTATAGTCGGGATAACTTTAGCTAGTCTGATTGCCAATAGTTTGGTTAAGATCTTCAGATCTGCTTTCAACAGTGCTATGGGATGATATGATGCACACTCGGTCAGATCTTTCCCTGGTTTCAGTAAGAGGATCATATACGCCTCTAGCATAGAGTTTCGAGGGATGAGTTGTCTATGCAATATTCTGGTAACCAGTTAAATCTCATAGCTAGCTGTTCAACATTTTGATTTATAGAAATCTGTGGGAAAATCGTCTGGACCTGGGGCCTTGATAGGAGGGAAGGCACAAATTGCTGCCTACACCTCCTTAATTGTGATCTTGGCCTCTAGTGCATTACAGTCCTCCTCAGTCTCAGGATAGGTAATTTTGCTAGCAGCGAGTCTAATGCTACTGTGTATTTTGGGGTGGGCGAGTATAGGGTTGAAAAGAAGTCAATAAACTCCTGCATGATGAGTCAGTGACCAGTGTTCCCCTTTATCCTTAATAGCAGGGATATGCGCAATAGGGTGGTGATCAGCCACCAACATAGCCAGGAGCTTACCATTCTTATCCCCTTCTGCAAATACTGTATGTGCATTCCTAGTTATCTCTGAGCTTGTCAGCCCTTTGATGTGCGAGGTTAGGTTTCTCCTTGCTTCTAGAAGAGCCTTGTATGAGGCCTCCGTAGGGGACCCCGCATGAGCCTCTGCACAGTCTCCTTTCCCTCTGCTTCAAACTGTTAAGTTCCTCATTATCATTAACCCGTGCTGTCTTTATGGCTGATATACCTTCCCCTCTAGCAACCGCCTTAAAGGCATCCCATACCAAAGGTGGTTCTGAAGTATCAACATTTGCAGTCCAGTATGTCTTAATTGTTTCCTCCCAGCTGTGCTGCCACTTGTTCATTTTGTAGCCAACTGGGTGAAAGACGCCGTCCTCCCTTCCTTGTCCCAGCCGAAAAAGACAGGGCAAGAGAGTGAGGATTATGGTCTGACAATCCCCCTGCTAAGTAATCAATGCCCGACACATACTGTAAGGTTCTATCATTGCCAAAGGCCAGATCAATTCTGGCTGAGGATCTATGTGACGTTGATATATGAGCGAAGCATCTATCTGTGGGATGCTTCCATCTCCATGTCTCGGCCAACCCAGCCATGGAGGCCCAACTGTTCAAGTCAGCTGAGCTCCCTTTATTCGGATTAGAAGAATCCAACACCGCATCTAGGACGGCATTGAAGTCGCCCATCAGAAACACAGGAAGGTGCAAGAACTGTGCCAGCCGAGTTAGGATATCATATAATAACTGGGCTTGGAATGGAGGAGGTTTATATACATTTACTAACAATAATTGACTATGATACACATCCAACACCACCGGCACATATCTTCCCCACCCAGGGTCTGAAATAACTTGGTGTATGGTGCAGCAGACTGCCCTGCTAATAAGTATGGAAACTCCTCTAGCAAAGGTGGAGTAAGTAGAGTGTAGAGCTCTCTCAATCCACGGCTTGCATAGAGTCTTCTCCCTGCTTCCGTCAAGATGCCTTTCCTGCAGGAAAATGATGTGCGGTTTCGACTCTTTTAGGTATTGGAATACTGAGGCCCTTTTTAAATTTGTGGTTCAGGCAGCTAACATTCCAAGACACAATATTTAATTTATCCGCCATGATCAAACTCTTTTGATAAATATATCTCTACAGTACTCAAGTATACAAAAACTTGTGGTGAGTTCCAGCCGCATTAATCAAAGTTTGGCAGATTCTTTGGTAGAATTGTCACATCTTCCTTGTGCTCCGATCAGCAGAATGGTGGAGCTCTAGGATAAATAGAAAAGGAAAAAATGTAAAAAGAAAAAGGGGCCAGCGAGATCCAAGCAACTTTGGGGAGTAAATTCCAGCCCGGTGTGGGATAAAATGGTAACCTCTGGGAAGTGGAGTAATAAGTAAAAATTAAGTGGATAAATGGAAAATAAAAATAAAAGTTCGCACATTGTCCCTTACACAGAACGTCCCACACTCCGCTTGAGTGCTTCCGTCATATACCACTTCCTCCCAGTCTGTATACAGATATCAGATATTCCAACCTCTCTGAGCACAAAACAAGGCGACAATTGCTTGTTGCTAACATGAACTCACTTTATTCAGAACCAGAATACAGTCTTATATACAGGACCCTCCTGCTCATATTACTCTAACAATACAAACAGAACCTAATTAACATGAGCTAATTAACTAATCCTTTATACAGCCTAGGTGACTGAGACATGACCTTTTGCCCAGACTGAGTTAATTATCACAGGACATTTTCTCACAACAGCAGCAGCTCCAATAGGAGTCGTCCCGTCTCCTACATTGTATAGAGGACAATGTGATCAGCTCATTCAATTAACATAAACACAGGTAGTTGGAGTTGATGACACCTGCATCTCCTCACAGTATGTGTCCCAACAGTATAATTCAATCTTATCAGCAGGGGGCTGCTGGAGGAATCCCCCCTCCCTCTTCAGGGACACAAATCCCAAATGACCACAGCAAGGCGTCCCCAACAGAATCAAACAACATACAATATATACATATATACACGACTGAGTCCGATTAGTACAGTTCAGACTGGATTTCTAATTCACCTCACAAAGAGTATTGTTCCATTGAACATCCAGGGCCCATAATCAAAAGGCAAGAGGCTTGCATTCAGTCCTCTCCAACAGCCTCTGTCCCGGCTAGGTCTGTCACATTTCTCCCCTTTCGGCAGGAGACTAACACAGGAGGAGACCCCAGACGGGTTGACTCCGAAGTTAGTCCATAGTTCCAGTCCTCTACTGCCAGTACCCACACAGTACCCCAAACAAATTGTTCCAAACAGAGTATTACTCACCCAGCCAACCTCTGCCTCTCTCAGAGAACATATCCGCCGTTGGGGAGAGGCCTGGACTGGCCCTTCTCCCTGGAGTCCTTTCTGCCACTGGAGAGAAGACAGGGTGACTGGGCTCACTCTGTCATGCTGTTGGGGATCTGGGCCAACTGCCCAGCATCCCTGGGGTATACAGGTGGAGATTGAAGTCCCATCCACCTTCACAGGAAATCCATCCTCTTTTAGTTGAGGGCAGAGTCCAGCAGTCCTCGGCCCTGTTGCTAGCCCTTCTGCTGGAAACCCCACACCATCTGTTCCGGCTAACTGTTGGGGAGGGAGGCTGACTGCCCCGCCTCCCTGGAACTCTGTAGTTGTTGCCGGTGCTGGGCAGAGGTTGGTAACACTCTGCCCTGTTGCCAGCGCTTCTGCTGGGCACTCCGCATCCTCCGCTCCGGCTAACCGTTGGGGCAGGAGGCTAGCTTCCTCCACTCCCAAACTGTGTAGCTGCCATTGGGGAGGTGAGCCGGCTGCTTCCTTTTCCATTCCCTCATCTGGTTGCTTGGACGATATGTCTATGGTACTGTCTCCCAGGTACACTGATCTTTGCTGGGGAGGGAAGGCCGCTTCCTCCACCCTGGCCAACTGTTGGTGAGGGACAACACACACCTCCTCTCCCTTCTCCCCCTGTATCTGCTGCTGGGAAGTGATTGCCATCTTCTCACCCTGGGCCTCCGAAACTGCCACAGGTGTGGGGCAGAGGTCTTGGACCCTCTGTCCGGTTGTCAGCACTTCTGCTGGAGAAGTTTGTAACTCCACAGATACTGTTGGTGCTGGGCAGAGCATAGTGAAGTTTGGCCCTAATACAAGCTCTTCTGCTGGAGGCTCATCAGGTTGTTCTTCCTCAGCAGAAAAGTCTATTAAATCCCCTATCTCTATAACTGGTGTCTGGGGATATAGGTTCACCATCTCCTGTCCATGGAACCCAGAAGATGCTATCATTTCTGGGCAGAGGTTAGCAGAGCTCTGCCCTGTTGTCAGCACTTCAGGTTTGGGGACGGCAATCTCCGGATTTTCCGCTGTCGATTCTCTGGCATGGTGCTGAACGTGTTCTAGCAGTTTCCAGTATGCCCTTTCCAGATGCTGTTCCTTCCTTAGCAAATGGTCCAGATCAGGTTTGAGCTCTGAGACCCCTGCAAGACCGAACATAGCCTCTCTATATTCTCACAGGTCCTCAAGGTCAGGTTCCCCTTCATCGCCAAACATAAAATGATCTGTAAGGCTCTCCCACAGCAATCCAGGGCCTCCAAAGTCCTATCCCTCCGGAGAGCATTCTGTTGTCTCCCCTAAATATCCCTGCTCTGCGTGCCATTGCATAACGATTGTCCAGCTCTATCTCCTGCTGGACCAGCCTGTCCAACTCAGTCACCCATTGCTCCTGGGGCCGCTCTCCCAGGAATGCCATCCGCAATGCCCGTTGGTCACTGGCCTGTTGCTCTTGGGTTGGGAAGCACTTGCCCTGTTTTATACCAGCGAGCTGGAGGGCTCCAATCCAGAGCTCCACCCGAATCTGCTGCCTGAGTTCCAGGTATTCATCCTCAGACACAGTCCTGGTGTATGTTGAAAGGATGATCCGCAGCAGCCCCGGGAACTCTGATGCCAGGTCCATATCTCCGCTGGGGTGACTGAAGTCTGCTTTACTGATCTTGGATCAGTTGGAGGTTTGGATGTCCCAGACTGCAGGAAGCTTTCCCGCTGCTTGCCACCAATGTCACGGAACGTCCCACACTCCGCTTGAGTGCTTCCGTCATATACCACTTCCTCCCAGTCTGTATACAGATATCAGATATTCCAACCTCTCTGAGCACAAAACAAGGCGACACTTGCTTGTTACTAACATGAACTCACTTTATTCAGAACCAGAATACAGTCTTATATACAGGAGAAGATGAGGTTCCACCCTCCTGCTCATATTACTCTAACAATACAAACGTAACCTAATTAACATGAGCTAATTAACTAATCCTTTATACAGCCTAGGTGACTGAGACATGACCTTTTGCCCAGACTGAGTTAATTATCACAGGACATTTTCTCACAATAGCAGCAGCTCCAATAGGAGTCGTCCCGTCTCCTACATTGTATAGAGGACAATGTGATCAGCTCATTCAATTATCATAAACACAGGTAGTTGGAGTTGATGACACCAGCATCTCCTCACAGTATGAGTCCCAACAGTATAATTCAGTCTTATCAGCAGGGGGCTGCTGGAGGAATCCCCCCTCCCTCTTCAGGGACACAAATCCCAAATGACCACAGCAAGGAGTCCCCAACAGAATCAAACAACATACAATATATATACGACTGAGTCCGATTAGTACAGTTCAGACTGGATTTCTAATTCACCTCACAAAGAGTATTGTTCCATTGAAAATCCAGGGCCCATAATCAAAAGGTAAGAGGCTTGCATTCAGTCCTCTCCAACAGCCTCTGTCCCGGCTAGGTCTGTCACAGTTCCGATGCGTGGCTGCAGAGATCGGGAAATGTCTCACTGCCTGTGATCAGCTTAGCGCAGTGCTGACTTCCTGGAGGGCTCTGCACATGGGCTGTGCGAACACGCCAGAACTCATCCTTATTAGGGAAAATGAAATATATGAAAACTGGGCCACAGGAGTCAGGGGTGGAGAAGAAGCAACCATACGAATGTAGACATTTTTCTCCAGTACAGGAATCCTGTCAGGTTGCATTAGCATTCCATCCTGATCCGGGTTCATCCATCTCCATTCACTGTTGGGTGTGTTGCCTCTTGAGTATGGCGCACTTGCACTCAATTAGGTAGCGTGCCTCGGTTGGGCATGACAGTCTTTTCATTCAGTTACTAAGTCCAATATTGGTATGCAAGTATAATCAGAAGTATATATAACAAGCACAACAGGTGCAACAATATTTCTGGACCACTCAGCCTCCTGGGACCTATAGTGTGCGTCCATGCATCCTGCAGCTAGGAGAATTCTTTATCCAGCCAGTTTGACGCCTCTGCAGGATTCTCAGAAAAATTCACGATACCCTTGTATTGGACTCTGAGTCTGCTTGGGTATAGCATGCTATATTGTATATCCTTTTCACTAAGCTGTCTGCGTATATCATTAAAGAAGCAGCGTTGTTGTGTGGCCGTGGAAAAGTCTGGGAATAGCATCACCCGTGCGTTCTCATGTTTCAGTTTCTGAATTTTCCTGGACTGGGCCAAAATCATGTCCCTGTAGTTAAGAAACCTGACCAGGAATGGTCTGGGGAAGGCTCTTGGAGGTCTGCTTCCAGTGGGGACCCTGTGTGCTCTTTCCACCACATAAGTGGGGGTTAAATCTTTCAGCGAGAGCAGGTTTTTAAATAGGGCTTCAGCAAACGATGCCGGTTTGGCTCCCTCTGGCAGGCCTACCACCCGGATATTATGTCTCCTTTGTCGGTCCTCAGCATCGTCGGCCCTGCGCTGAAGGGATCGCACCAGGTCGCAGAGTTCAGCTATGTGGGCGCCCTGTGTGTGGGATGTGTTCTCCACCCCGGAGACCCTGTCCTCCACCGTGGTGAGCCTGCTTCGGATTTTATCGAGATCACATCTGATTGGTGTGCATTCGGATGATAGGTGATCTATGCGCCCCATTAGTTTTGACTTACTTGCGTTAATGGCTTCCAGAATCGGCCTTGTGATCGCTTTTGTGTCCACCGCCAGCAGCTGCTCATCTGCAGGGTCGATTTCAGGGCCTATCATCGCTGTGTCCCCTATCTGCGCCATCTTGGCTGTCTTCTGTTTGGCGTGCTGATCAGCTTGCTGTGAAAACAAGATGGCGGGGGTGGAGTCACGCTCTGTCTCCTTCGTGGAGCGTGTCTGGCGCTGGTCCTTGGGAGCCTTTTGGGGCTTTTTGGATGCAGATGAATGCATGCCTGTGTTCTTCACCCCTTCCCTAAGATGCTGGTGATTGTAAGAGCCTAGTTAGTGCACTCCAAAACGGCGGAGTAGATCAGGATGTACGGAGCTCCAACGAGATGCGTGCTGCTTCAATCACATCTGGCCACGCCCCTCTTAATGTCCGTTTTTAAAATGCACAGTTTAGTGTAGCTTAAAAATATCTGCTGGCAGGAAAACTTCTTCTTTTTTTTTTTTTTTTTTTTTTTTTTTTTTTTTGAGCCTGTAGATTTTATTAGTGGTAATGTAAATTTGATTTCATTGATCTGACATGCCATGTTTATTATTTTATCTGCTCTGCAGTGTTAGTAGATGGATAACTCAGGGGACGGGAGTGTCTATATTTATATGGGAGAAGTTGCTCTACTACATTGACGGGTGTAGCATGAAACTTCATGATATACAGACTGAGAAATAAAATGCAGTGCAGGAAATGTTGTCATCTGTACAGCTGCATGTCATTTTGCCAGTGATTTTATAATTATCCCTTCAGCTTACCAGTCAGGAAAAGGCCATTTTCCATTTCACATAGTGGACCTTTAATGACATAATCCTGAAAGTTTGGTAAACTTGTTCTTCTTCTTTTGTAAATGAATCACAAGTGTTGATAATGCCTGTTGGATTTATTAACCACTTCAGCCCGAAAGATTTGGCTGCTCAATGACCAGAGCATTTTTTGCGATACGGCACTGTGTTGCTTTAACTGACAATTGCGCGGTCGTGTGATGTTGTACCCTAACAAAATTGACGTCCTTTTTTTTTTTCCCCACAAATAGAGTTTTCTTTTGGTGGTATTTGATCATCTCTTATTTTTTGCGCTATAAACAAAAAAAGAGCGACAACTTTGAAAAAAACACAATATTTTGTACTTTTTTCCTATAATAGCCCAAATTTTTTTTTAAAAAAGCTATTTTTTTTCTCAGTTTAGGCCAATATGTATCATATTTTTGGTAACAAAAATCGCAATAAGTGTATATTGATTGGTTTACGCAAAAGTTATAGCATCTACAAAATAGGGAAACATGTATGGCATTTTTATTATTTATTTATTTTTTTTAATTTTTTTACTAGTAATGGTGGCGATCTGCGATTTATTTATTTTTTTATATTATCGTGGCTGCGACATTATGGCGGACACATTGGACACTTCTGACACATTTTTGGGACGATTGACAATTATACAGCGATCAGTGCTATAAAAATGCACTGATTATTGTTAAATGTCACTGGCAGGGAAGAGGTTAACACTAGGGGGCGATCAAGGGGTTAACTGTGTTCCCTGACTGTGTTCTAACTGTAGGGGGAGGGGATGACAGATGGTGGTTCCTAGCTATTAGGTACTCACGATCTGCTCTCAGAACAGGGATTTGTGTGTTTACACACACACACACACACACACACACACACATACGTCCCTGTTCTGCCCGCAATTGCTCGTGGCCGGCAGTCATCGCGAGCGTCGGCCACGAGCATCAGCACCCCCGCAGACGTATAGCTACGACGGCTCGCAGGAACGTGCTGACCTGCCAAAGTCTAATGACAGTGGCTGGTCAGCAAGGGGTTAAAGTGTAACTTAACTCTCTCAATCAACATTGACTATTTTGAATCCTTATTCAAGAAAAATGAATAAAATGAGAAAAATATGTTGTGTGGTGGTCCCCCCCCCCCATTTCTTTACTTCATAGTTTCAATGCCTTGGCAAATGATGTCATACATCCCAGGAGTCTTCAGGAGGGGAGGAGGGACTTTCTCAGCTAAGTACACTCTCCTTTTGCATGCCGGAGCTAAGGGCAGATGGATTTCAGAAAATAAATGTTAAATGATTCATCTGCCCTTACTCAAGATGGCCACGGCCTGAAATGCTAAGGGGTGTTTTTCTAAGTGATTTATCAGGAAAAATAAAGCATGGAGACATGGATGGGTTAGTTTGCTTTGAATATAAAAAGATGAATTAAATAGCACATTTGGTTTGTGGTGGTCAGATACAGTGTAGTTCCACTTTAAGCACTGGTAAGTGTCATTTTTGTCTGGTTTTTGGTAGAAGAATGGTGAGTGGTAATTCTAAGGGTAGCTTTCCACATCAGAAGCTGTGGATGGCCGTGCATGTCTTATGCAGATTACTAGTCTTTCTTTTCCTAGTACCCCATTTAAGCTCTGAGTTTATTCCCATTTTACTGGGAGCCGCAATCTCAAATCTCCTAATGGTTTTGGGGCTGTTTGCGGTAGGCCCACTCACTGACGGTGCCAATGTCTGCAGTCCTGAATCCTGGTATCATCTGCTTTATAGTCTCTTATGTCCCCAAAGTCCTTTTTAGCTCCATTCATTTGTGTTGGACCCTTTCCCCTCTCAGGCTGTTTTTTACCATGGTTCTTATGATGGATGAGGCCATAGGCATGCCCTTGTGCCCTCTCCTTCATATTTCTAATAAAGACTAACAAACCATAGTTACTTAGTCTGGTTGAAAAAAGAAGTTCAACC